>NW_024119686.1:0-12022 GCF_003073215.2 Triticum urartu
GCCTGCGGGGGGGTGGGGCGGCGCGTCGCTCCTCCTCCACCGTGCGGCCACCGTTTCGTCAGATTAGGGACGACAGGATGCGTCAGATTGGTGTTAATCGTTCCGATCTTCCGTGACGGGGCACCCAGTCAAGGTTCGTGCTTTTCGCGCTCGTTGGTTGTGGTTGCTCCTGAGTTGTGCCGTGGGGCTCGGTATGCACGCAGTGCGGTGCGTTAGGTTCCTTGCAAAGTCTCCGTATTGTGATCCCTCGACAACACCCCATAACTACTTGTCTCTGCCGTGGTGATGGTCCTTTTAGTCTGCTAGCTAGGTCCCGCCCTTGTTGGGTGTCTTGTTCTTCTCTTCTCCTTGTAACCTTGTTGTACGGTTTTTGGCCCGGTTTCCCTTATAAACGGGTCAACTTGTTTTAGGTTTTTGATCCGGTTTCCCTTATAAACTGGATCACTCTCCTGGCATATTGTCCACTTTGAGTAATATATTCAGGTGGAGGGACTCCTTCCCCGGTGATTCTAAAAAAAAAGTCACCATAGACGCCTCGTCGTTAACGGAAACGTCTCCTTCCACTGAATGCGCATCGCCGAAATTCTGAAGTAAATTCAGAAATAATTACGAGCATCAGGATTTGAATCCTGATGGGCTGGGATACCAGGACTTGTTGTTCCTCGCGTCGCCATCGTCCGCATGGGCCTGGGGCACATCCACCCTAGCATTACTTCGGCCGGCGGCGTGCGCGAGAAGACGACCTTCGACTTGCGACAACTCGCCGCACCAGAAACTTCAGTCCGGTCGCTAGGATTGTCTCAAAGCCAGAGCCAGCCCACAGAGCGGAGCACACGGCGGCCCTCGGCCCCGTCGACGCTCATCTCGACGCGATCTTTCACGGCACACGCATGGTTCGAACTTTCAGGCACGTCTTCCAAGTAGTGTCCAATCTCCACCCGCCGGCGCCTCCCCCAGCATCGCCGCCGCCGTCTCGCATTGCTGTGCGCCAGGATCCTGCCGCCGCACGCCGTGTGCGCTGCGCTACCCCAGAGGCGTTCGCTTCTTGCCAGCTCCACACCCCAGTCTTCTCCCATCCAGTGTGGTCACGGCGTACTACGGAAGGGACACTTGCCGGCTTCATGCAGGCCATACTCGCGGGCAACCACTAGCAAACACCAGCTCCCTTGTTCTGTTTCCTCTCGTGCGACTGTAGACACGCTCGGGTGCAGTGCAAGCTCTGCAGCCTCCCGTGGCTGAGCAGAGCAAGGATAGAACAAGCAGCGGGAGATCGAGGGAGGAGATACTCAGTTGATTTTGCCTCTGGAGAATGCTCGGAAGAACACAAGGCAGGGAAGTTTGGTGGTGGAACTCTGGTGAAGAAGCATGAAGATTTTTCTAGCCGAGTGCCTCCCCTAATTTTTCATCTGAGCAGGTCTGGGAAAACAGAGAAGGAGAGAGAAGATGCAGTTTTTTTTTGAGAGAGAAGATGCAGTTTTGTGTGCACGCAAAGCCTGAGGAATTTTAAGTACTATAAGTTGGAACCCATCTCGACGTCTCTTGTACCACACGAAAACTGAACATGATGTGGTGCATCCTCTAATAAACTTTGCTTTGTCATATAAAAGTATAGCAGAATGTATTTTTTAATAGTATAGAGCAGAATGCAAGTAACTCTGTATATATATGCACTGGCCACTGCACCAAGTTAAGAATTTCTGTGACGTGGCTGTTATTGTAGTTTCCAGCATCCTCTTTGAGAAAGATATATGCCAATGTTGGCGATAACTCACCAGCCACAAAGGAACATAACTTAATTTCATGGACACTATGAACTGTATTTACTTATATCCCATGATGATTTGAATAGCTATTCTCTAAAAAATTAATCAATTTGACATAATATACGATGTTATTACAATCAATTTGAATACCTTTCGCAAAAAAGAAAGACTTCACATTTTTTTAATTTGAGTACGAATCAATATTAAAAGTTTTCTTCATTTTTTTTACAGGGAGCAACCAACCAGCATTGTTAAATATGGCATGCCAATATTAGACGATCTTTGGCTGCTTGGAATATGACACGAGTTAGAATGCCACTAATCTAAGCACTAACTCGGCCTGATAATCACAGACAATTTCGGCCATTGATGAGCCTACAAACCCATCTTCAATCATCTAGTCTTTCTCTAATAATAAAGCGATTATTGCTTCTACCCGCATGCTCACTGTTGTCGCGCTTTTCCAAAAAGGCCCTTCGCTTTTCTGGAAATTGAACCCGCACTCCCAACATAAGTGCCTCTGGGAAGAACGATACGGTAAAAAAAATCCTCTGTTCCTTCGTATGCAGAGCGGCAGTGTTGGAAGCCGCCGGGCTGGACGAGTTGGCGGAGCAGGGACCCGGCGAGCAGGGAGCAGGAGGCGCAGCGCATCCCAACGCCGCACGGGGACTGCGAGCCTGCCGCGCACCTGTCACCCATCAGCGCGGACCCCGAGGCCGTGCCGGCGACGACGGAGAGAATAAGGATAAGGAGGATGCCGCTGCGGTAGCGAAGGAATCAAACCTGGGATTCGAGAGGAAGAAATTGAGCAGAGTCCTGTTGACACACGAACACGTCACGTGTACCCTCGACGCCGAGGGTGATGCACCGCAGCTCACATCGAATGAGACCCGACCGACAGCGCGATACGCAAAGACAGTCGACGGGCGCTTTTGCAGACCCGAAAACCCCACACCCCCTGGAGGGACCCCGTCAGGGAGTGCGGCGGCTATGGGCTTCCCTAGGTCGATTCGCTCGCCCCTAGAGCCTCGGGATTCACAGCTCTCAAACACGAAGAACAGCGAAGAACGAGAGAGAAAAACGATGGAGAGATAAAACGTAGATGAAAAAGTAGTATATTGATTTGTTCGATTGTGTGTTGTTCAATCGGCCGTCACCCCCAACATATATAAGAGGTGGCTGGACTTCCCGTACAAGTAAAGGATTCATCTAGGCTTTCCTTACAAGAAAAATTACATCAATTCACGGCCTAGAGTCCTAGTTCTCTTCCAACTCGGATTCAGTCTGAATCTGGACCAAACTTTGTCTTCCTTCTTGCGCGGGCCGTCGAACCTACATATGACCTCCGATCGAGACAGACCAAATATCAAATTTGTGCGCCTCGACGAGACGAACAATTCTCGTGTTGATCACTTTTCCAAACAAGGCCAGGTTGAATACTTTACGAGGTCATCTTTACCTTTCAGTCGGACTCGGTCTTGCAGCAGACTGGATTGTCCGAGTCTTGTGGTGAATTTGCAGGCTATATACTATCTCTAATGATGATAACTCTAAAACCAAAGTTTACCGTTTTGACGATACGCACAACTTCTGTATTGAACACTTCTCCATCTGAGGTCATCTTGATAAACATTTGGGTACATGTTCAGTTTCACTCGGATTCGAGCTCATCCACTCGGATATTAGAGTCCTTCACTTGGATCGTAGTCTTTTTTACTCGGAAGACAATCTTTCACTTGGATGGTGAAATTTCCACTCGAAAAACAATCTTTCACTCGGATGGTGAAATTTCCACTTGGAAGACAATCTTTCACTCGAATGACTATATTTCCACTCGGAAGGCAATATCTTACTCGATCGACAAGTTTTCATTCCGATGGTAATCTTTTCACTCAGAATATTTTCACCGGAAGGACAATTTCACTCGGATGACTATATTTTCACTCGAAAGATAATAAGTTCACTCGGACGGCAAACTTTCACTCGACCGGTAAGTTTTCACTCGGATGGTAAGCTTTCACTCGATCGGTAAGTTTTCACTCGGATGGTAAGCTTTCACTCGATCGGTAAGTTTTCACTCGAATGGTAAGTTTTTTCACTCGGATTTCCTAACTGAAAACATAGCCTGATCTTGATTTATCTCTTCAGGCCTCATACGACCTCGGATTGAGACGAACTATATATGAAAATCGATCGGCTCGACGAGACGAAACTTTTCTGTGTTGAAGGATTTTCGATTCAATGCCTTATTGAGGGCCGAATTGCTCACTCATTGCATCAGACACTCATCAACATGTGTCTGGTGTCGAGCGTAATATTTTGGTCTCTGGTAGGGCTGGATTGTATTGAGTGTAACTTTTGCATACCAACTCGGATTAAAATGATTTATGTATGAAAACCGATCGCCTCGACGAGGCGAAGACAATTCCTTTATAGTGCTCCTTCATCCGAGGTCGTTTTGAAGGCGTGATCAGCCGAAAACCACTCGGAACACTGAATTCTGCCACTCGGAGTACAATTTCGATCCCTAAGATGGTTTCGGATGATGGTAACCTAAACATCAAAGTTGTTCCATTCGACGATGCGAACCTTTCTCATGTTGAAAACATCTTCATTTAGGGCCATCTTATTTGCATTTGTACCATGCCAAAATCCGGTGTCAACAAGTCCCATTCATCCTCTACTACTGGAGGAGATTCTTGACACAAAGAGAGCCAGGTAGCCAACAGCCTAGCGAAGCATCTACGGCCCAGCTGCTCCGACGTGCATCCGGCGATGGGGCGGACGGATCGAGGCGGAGGCCGATGGAGTGGTGGTCGGAGGTGACGAGCTCCAAGGCAGGCGGCTCCAGGACAAGCGGAGTGATGCGGTTCCAGATGGACGACGGCTTCGCTGGCGGCTGGGCCGAATCAGCCGTCGTGGCCCAAGCGGCGGACGAACGGGCGCTCCTCTCTCTCGTCGTCCTCCTCTCGACGGCAGATCAGGCAGGTGGCGGATCCGGCGGCGGCGAAGACGGATCGACGGAGAGGTGGCCGGAGGCGGCGAGCTCTAAGGCGGCTGGGTGCTGCGGTTCCATGGCGACCCCCTTCCCTTGAATGGAGAAAACAGAGATTAGAGAGAGAGAGAGAAGGAAAAAACTGAGGGACGGGAAGAGATGGAGGGGCCGGCGGCAGCTGGCTGGCCTGCTTGAGAGGCGGCGGCTCGGGGGGCTCGGGCGAGCTGCTCTGCAGCCGCAGTTGGAGGGGACAGTGGGAGGCAGCGTTGGGGATGAGATTGCCTGAAAAACATAAGGTTGCGTAGTGCGTACACGTTGCAAGATAATTCTTTTTTCTGGTTTGCCTCTGTTTGTAGTTTTTAGGTCGGATTTTCTCTGTTTGTTTCCCTCAAGATGACTATTAGAGCGTGAAAACTGGAAGTCTAAACGAAAAATATAGACCAACGAAAAAAATAGCCTACGTGTCCAACAAATATAAATTGTCTTCAGACATTGTTGATCCGGGTTCATAAAAATGCAAAATAAAGCATCTACGTCAAATCGCAGATTTTTATATGTCATGGTAATAGTCCTTAGTTGATCTCAGTGAAGCCAGTACGATAATTAATTTGCCGATGTGATATGCTTTTTCATCAAGCATCGACGATATGAGCTATAACATTAACTTTTTTTTCTCCCGTTGCAACGCACAGACATATTTGCTATCTAATACCTAATAATAACGGGCTATTACTTCTGGCAATACCTCACGGAAATTGCCCCAAAAGTTACAAAATATTACCAACCAATACCACCTACTCCTCCCAATCCTAAATATAATAAGTATTTTTGGAGATTTCACCGCAAACTACATACGGATGTATATAGACGTATTTTAAAGTGTAGATTCACTTATTTTACTTCGTATGTAGTCTATAGTGCAATCTCCAAAAAGACTTATATTTATGAACGGATGGAGCATAAGTGATTAAAAAAAGGTTTTACACAAGGGAATCCCCTGCCTATACCGGCCCATGCAGTAAGGACCGCCTATACTGCGCCCCATGCACTGGGAGAAGACACGGCGCACCCATATGGGCCGCCCATGTCCAGGCGGCCTGCTTTTTAAAGTTCGTTTTTATTTATTTATTTATTTTCTTTTTTGTTTCCAATTTTTCTACTTTCAATAATTTGGGACGTCAAAAATATTCCAGGAATTTTAGAAAACGATAATTTAGCAATTATCTTTTAATAAATCATAATTTTTTTGTAGATTAAAAAATGTTTTTGATTTGGTAAAAAAATGTTTGCTTAAAAAGTTCATGTATTAGAAAATGTTAATGAAATTGAAATGTTCATTCATGACTTAAAAAATAATTTGTTCATTCATGTAATGTTCACTGATTCAAAAATGATTATGAATTTCAAAAATGTTCGTTAAATCATTAAAATGTCCATGAATTTTAAAAATTATTTCACAAATTTCCTAAAATATGTTCGTCCATTATAGAAATGTTTGCCAATTAAAGAAAATTGTTTTAAAACATGTTCACAAATTATTATTATTTTGAAAATAGCATAAAATCTTCAGGAATTCAAAAAATGTTCTTTATTTTATAAAAAGTTCGAAAATTTGTAAAATTGTCCACAAATTTGAAAAATATTCACGAGTTTGAAAAAATGTGCATCATTTTGTAAAATTGAGAGTGATAATGTATCTCGGTGATGCAGCAAAATGTGGTCATTGGCATTGAAGATTATGAATTTTTTTACCGTTGCAACACACGGGCCTTTTGCTAGTAAATTCTAAAATAAACAAACGATAATTGAAAAAAGAGCTGGCCATTCATTCTTTCGCAGATATGTGCAGAAAGATATACACAACTAAAAAAGATTTACTGAAGCTTTCGGGTCGTCTTCAGCTGATAATGGCCCACATTTTCATCATTATAAGGATGAAAATTAGTCAATAGTTAGTCTTAGTGCGACATTTAATGATAGAATTGTCACGCATTTCACTTTTCTCGGGTTGACAAAATGCAAAAGATGCTTTACTTGATTTTGTGTACTATTGGATTAGAGGCATATGATATACTTTGTTCTCCCGTTGCAATGCACGGGCATGTTTGCTAGTATTAGGAAAAGAAAAAAGACTGAAAAGGCAAGATATTATGAAAAGAGAAATATGAAATTGTGAGGTATAAGGAAGTAGAAAGGAAAAATGTTAGGAAAACAGAAAAATATAGTTAAAAGGCAAAATATTAGGAATAGAAAAAATATTGAAAATATTAATTATGAGCCTTAGAGTAGTAAAAAGACAAAATATTAGGAAACAGTAAAAAGACACTAAAAAGGCAAAATATTAGGAAAAGGAAAAAGACAGTAAAAATAAAAAAAGTGTTAGGAAAATGTAATTTTTTTGCACAATATTTGATTTTGAGACTTAGAGCAGTAAAAAGGCGAAAAGGAAAAAAATAAGAAGGCGAAATATTAGGAAAATGAAAAAATGCGCAATATTTGATTGTGAGACTTAGAGAAGTAAAGTGAAAAAATGTTATGGGAAGGAAAAAAAAAAGACTAACATCGCACCGCACTTCTAATCCCCCGCACCTTCAAGGAAGAGAGGAAAAAAATTTAAGAAGGCGAAATATTAGGAAAATGAAAAAAATGCGCAATATTTGTTTGTGAGACTTAGAGAAGTAAAGAGAAAAAATGTTATGAAAAGGAACAAAAAGACTAACATCACACCACACTTCTAACCCCCCGCACCTTCAAGGAAGAGACCTAGGGTCACAAGCCGCCAGGACAGGCCCAGCTAGAAGTGCGTAGCAAATGCTTTTGCCTCGGTAGAGCTGATGAATCAACTCTACGTCCTTGGCGATGAGAAGGTCAGCATTGGGCTATTTAAGACGCCTGGGATGTTGCTAGCCGAGCGATGTGGTACTAAACATTCGATGCGCTGCGTTTGTTTGTTCGGACTGGGCCGTCGTGTTCGTCCGCTGGCCCACAGTGGTTCGTTACGTGAGTGCAGAACAGCGGCAAAAAGCAGAGAAAATAGGTGTTGCAGATACAGCAGTCCACTCATCTTTATCTCTAGTTGGATATATCTGTACCCCATAAGCTAGACAGTATGTTTCTACAGTGTAACAAGAAGAAACCATGGTTTCAGATTTAATCCTTTCATGTCTGCAACATGCACATGCATGGCTGCAAGGAACACCTGTGAGTTGCCACCTTCTGCAAGTACATGTATGCATATTTAACTCGACTATGTATTGCTTGTCATTGGACAAAACACCAAAGACACCCATGCCTGACTCCTCAGGATGACAATTGGCAGACAACTCTATATTTTTTCTTAATTTGTCTCTGATTTTGGGAGTTAGATTGCCTGTCCATTTTTGAGTAGCTTCTTTTTTCTTTGACATATGTTTGTGCATTAACTGTGATTTTATCCTCTCCAACATGGACAACACAGGTAGTTCTCTAGCTTCTAGTATGTACCTAGTGGAATTCAGTAAGAATAATAGTCAGCTATTGCAGTTATAGACAGGCAATTAAGTAAGACAGACTATTAAGTAAGACAGGCAATTAAGTAAGAACAACATTCAGTTACCTGTTGAAAACTTCACATGTGTTGTTCAATAGAATGTCACATTTAGGAAGCTCACGAAAAAAAGCCCTTGACCATTGATTTGGTGCTTTATCTTCCAACCAAGCATAAGATTCTGGGTTATCTTGCTTCAGTTTCTCCATGTTTAGTTCAAACATGGTTGGTGTAGTGGATTTGGCACAAGCCCACACTTGTTGTCTTATTATCTCACCTTTGTGCACTGAATGCAAGTTTTGGTATAAGTGTCTCACACAAAACCTATGCTCTGAGTCACAGAACTGCTCATTTACACCCTTGATTAGCCCCTAATAGAGGAAACCAGTTATATCTTAGTTTGTATGAACTTTAACAGTAACAATGATTTACAGTAACTGAATTGCAACACTAGCACTAACATGAACAGTAACTGAACATGAGCAGTAACTGAACATGAACAGTAACTGAATTGCAACACTGACACTAACATGAACAGTAACTGAACATGAACAGTAACTGAACATTAACAGTGATTTACCTTCTGTTTGTCACTCATGATAGTGATTGTGCTTGTGTTAATTATGTTGAGGTCTTGCTTCAGTGTACAAAGGAACCAGTTCCAAGATGCATAACATTCTGTCTCCACCACTGCCATTGCAATAGGATAAATTGAGTCATTGCCATCAATACCAACTGCAGTGAGTAATTGGCCACCATACTTTGTCTTTATGAACGTGCCATCAATACAAATGATTGGCCTACGGCCCTTCAGCCAACCTATTTTACAAGCTGCCAAACTTAAGTAGCAAGTACTAAATAGGCCATTCTCTAGGTTCAGATAGAAAGATGACCCTGGATTGCTATGTCTTACTTCCTCTGCATATCTCCAAAGCAATGAGTACTGCTTCACCTCATCCCCACGCACAACTTCCAATGCTGCTTTCCTAGCTCTCCCTAGCTTGTGCCTGCTAACTTCCATGTTGAATTTCTTCCTGACTTTTCTTGAAAAGGTAGACAGTGAAATCTTGTCATTGTCTCTGAACTTCTCTACATATTTATTGGCAAGAAAAGGGGCTGTTAGTTCCTTCACATCCCAAACTTTTTCACATGTATGCTCTCCAACATAAGTCTTTACAAGGAAGGACTGTGTCCTGTTGTCATTGACAGCCACAAGCTTCCAAGGGCAACCCTCAGAACACATAGCCTCAAACCTTTGCTTGTTATTTCTTTTCTTCTTAATTTGCACCCTGTTCTTTACTGCATATTGTGCTACAACTTTCCTAAGTAGATCCACTAAATCAAATACAATTTCTAGCTTGAACTGAGGGTTTTCCATGTCAACAGCAGGGTTAAATGTTTTAAACCTATATATAGGTTTCTCCTTCTTTTTCTTTGCCTTGTACTCCTCATCATCGGAGTCACTTTTATGTCTTTTCTCCAAGTCATCCTCTTCTGGCAGTTGCAGATCATCCTCATGAACATCATCTGACCCAGGAACATGCCTATATTCAGCTCCTATGTTTTTGCCCTTCTCAACCATAGCATCATGCACAACATCATCTACATTCTTATCATAGTCCTTATCATCCTCCTCCTCCATTCCATAATCACTGTCGTACCAAGTAGGATCAATGTCTGAATCACAATCGTACTCTTCTTCTGAAACTTCTGAATTCTCTGACACCTCTGATTTTTCTTGGCCCTCTGACCCATCTGCATCTGCTTGTTGCTCTACAGTAGATGCATTTTCTGAACTACCTGCCACTGTCTCTGATTTCATCTTCCTAATCTTCTCTGTGCTAAAAGGGCTCATTATAACTGTAGGTAGTGCAGGGAACCTTTAATTGCAATGTCATCTTCCTCCTCTTGATTCTGTTCTCTGATATGTTTAACAAACAGAACCAGTACCTTGGAGTAAACAGATGCTCTGGCCATCTTTAAACAGTCATTTTCCAAGTTAATTTCCACCACATCTGCAAGAGTTTTACCAGGTGGGCACCATAGCATAATTTTCTCCTCATCGGGATAATTAAGTTGTGCTAGCATATAGCAGATCACATCATTACATAGTGTATTCCTGTCCAGGTTGTCAAACCATGTTATCTTCTCATCCAAATATGTCAGATTCACTCCTTTTCCCGCAAAAAACCCACCATGATGCACCTCCACACTGAATTTCACCGAATCATACCCTGCATTTGTGAGCGGAGGCAATATCAGCCCAACATGCCCACACAATATGAACTAACCCTAGGATGCAGCCCAACATACAAAAAGAGGTAAAAGAGGTACCAACCATGTCAAGTACCTAGTACTGCACATCTCAGACCTATAACTATTTAGATGCACCACCAGTATTTCATCTATTGCGTGAAGGAGGAAACCCTAACTAAAATTGGGGGACGGGATAGGGGGAGGGGGAAACTCACCGTAAGTCGGACCCCCATGCCATTCAGTGCGAAGAACCGGCAACTCCACCGTCGGATGGAACACCGTCTGGACCGGCACCCTGTCCGCCGACGATCTCCATGACGGCGCGGTGCCGCCTGTCTCCTCTCCCATCGGCAACGAACAGAGGGAGCGAGAGAAAACAGAGGAGTGTTTCAATGCGGCATTGCTTGAGACTTCAGGGGGCTATCTGCAAAAAAGCGGCCGTCACGTGCAATGCGCGTGACCTGAAATCAGAGAAAACCGGGCGTCGCCGCGGGTCAGCTGGCCATGTTTTTGCCCTTCTCAACCATAGGATCATGCACAACATCATCTACATTCTTATCATAGTCCTTATCATCCTCCTCCTCCATTCCATAATCACTGCCGTACCAAGTAGGATCAATGTCTGAATCACAATCGTACTCTTCTTCTGAAACTTCTGAATTCTCTGACACATCTGATTTTTCTTGGCCCTCTGACCCATCTGCATCTGCTTGTTGCTCTATAGTAGATGCATTTTCTGAACTACCTGCCACTGTCTCTGATTTCATCTTCCTAATCTTCTCTATGCTAAAAGGGCTCATTATAACTGTAGGTAGTGCAGGGGAACCTTTAATTGCAATGTCATCTTCCTCCTCTTGATTCTGTTCTCTAATATGTTTAACAAACAGAACCAGTACCTTGGAGTAAACAGATGCTCTGGCCATCTTTAAACAGTCATTTTCCAAGTTAATTTCCACCACATCTGCAAGAGTTTTACCAGGTGGGCACCATAGCATAATTTTCTCCTCATCAGGATAATTAAGTTGTGCTAGCATATAGCAGATCACATCAGTACATAGTGTATTCCTGTCCAGGTTGTCAAACCATGTTATCTTCTCATCCAAATATGTCAGATTCACTCCTTTTCCCGCAAAAAACCCACCATGATGCACCTCCACACTGAATTTCACCGAATCATACCCTACATTTGTGAGCGGAGGCAATATCAGCCCAACATGCCCACACAATATGAACTAACCCTAGGATGCAGCCCAACATACAAAAAGAGGTAAAAGAGGTACCAACCATGTCAAGTACCTAGTACTGCACATCTCAGACCTATAACTATTTAGATGCACCACCAGTATTTCATCTATTGCGTGAAGGAGGAAACCCTAACTAAAATTGGGGGACGGGATAGGGGGAGGGGGAAACTCACCGTAAGTCGGACCCCCATGCCATTCAGTGCGAAGAACCGGCAACTCCACCGTCGGATGGAACACC
>NW_024119687.1:0-17617 GCF_003073215.2 Triticum urartu
ATATTGGTTTGCGTCTTGAATATGATTTCTAGCATGTATTGCTTCTAGTTTGATGAACGCCACCTATGACGAGACAATTTTAACTTGGCAGAGTGATATTGATTGCACCTTTCATATGGTGTCTAGTTTGTAGTGCTTCTCATTTGTTGAAGTGCCTTCTGCTTAGTTACCACATCACAGGTGTGAATATGTCAAGCCATCCATTTTTTCGTACATATTCCATCCTCGTATCATGACTTTGCCTTTCATCAAAGTAGTGTTCGTTAGTATCATGCATCAATGAGTTCTGAAGAGTGAATTGTATTCCTTTTTCTTGTCGGTTTGACCTCGCAATGCAAAATCAATAAAGCTGAAGGAAATTCGCAAGGCATTGGATGATGGTGGTCCTTCCGAGCAACTAAAACATAGATTCTCTACATATTCTACTCCGCCATCCTCCCAACAAGATTCGCAAGACAATGCAAGGCTAGACAGTCAATGTAGCTGTGTAGATGATGAGCACATCTCCCCTACTCCACCATCACAGGTGCTTGCTCTAACTTAGCACTATTATATGTGGCTGCATGTTGCGTATGATGTCTAGCTTGTATTGCTTCTAACTTTGTTGAATTGCATCTGCTTACTTTACACATAATGCCTGTGAATATGACACGTGTTCCTGTTTCTAGAACATACATGTACATGATGAGCACATCTCCCCTACTCCACCATCACAGGTGCTTGCTCTAACTTGGAACTGTTATATGTGGTTGCGTTTTCCGTATGATGTCTAGTTTGTATTGCTTCTGATTATGTTGAATTGCATCTGCGTAGCTTACAACTTATACCTGCAATGATCACTTACCCATAAGACACATTTAACTTGGGACTGTGATGTAGGTTGCATCTTGCATTGTCTTCTAGCTTGTACTGCTTCTAATTTCTTGAAATGGCACTTACAACAAGACACTTTTTACCTGATAGAGTGATATTGGTTGCATGTTCATATGGTGCCTAGCTTTCATTTCTTCTAATTTTGTTGAAATGCCTTCCGCTTACTATTTTTTCATACATATTCCATCCTCCTATCGTACGTGTGAATATGAAACGCTGTCTTTTTTGTATATATTCCATCCTCCTATCCTGCGCTTGCCTTACATCAAAGTAGTGTTCGTCTGTATCATGCATCAACCAGTTATGCAGAGCTAATTTTATTCATCTTCTTGTGGTTTTGACTTCATAAGGCAATATCAGAAAATAGGAAGGAAAAGAGTAAGTTAGGGGATGTTGGTGGTCCTCCGCACCGACGCAAACAGAGACCCTCTAGATTTTCCACTGCTACTGCTAATGAAGTTGAAGTCCCAAGTCAACATGATGAGTTCATCTCCCGTACTCCATCGCAGGTGCTTGCTCTAAGTTGACAGTGTGATAATTGGTTTCATGTTGCATATGTTGTCTAGCTTGTATTTCTTCTATTTTGATTAAATTGCACCTACTGAGTTCATACGTTATACATGTGCATCTGACATGGCGTTCTGTCTCTAGAATACACTGCATCTATCTATCATACCATGTTCTTACATCAAAGTACTGTTGTTGTGTTTCCCACATCAGTCACTCATGATTGGACACTTTTAATATGGTAGTTTCATAGTTGTTGCATCTTGCATTGATTTCTACATTGTACTGCTTCTAATTTTTCGAATTGCCACTTATGACAAGACACTTTTAACTTGGCAGAGTAATATTGGTTGCATCTTTCATATGGTGTCTAGCTTGCATCACTTCTATTTTCTTGAAAATCCTTCTGCTTAGTTTACACATCGTAGCTGTGAATATGTAATGCCGTCCTGTTTTCCTTACATATTCCATCCTTATACGGTTGTCTTACATCAAAGTATTGCTTGTCTGTATCATGCATCAATGAGTTCTGAAGAGAGATTTTATTCTTTTGTGTTGTGGGTATGGATTGACATGGCAAAGTCAAAAAAGAGCAAGGAAAATAATATAGTAGGGAGTGGTGTTACTCGTCGGGTGAAACGGAAAAGGATCGGCCGTCCAGATTCTGCTGGTACTTATAGTGTAGTAGAAGGTCCAAGTCCACCGGCTAAATCTACAAACACAGTATCACCTGCTCCACCAGCTGCAGCATCCGCTTCAACTGTACTAGCATCTCAACGAGTTACTCGTTTGTTTGCTTCGGAACTGGCTAGTTCCCAAGATTCCTTCACACCTAACACTACTTCCGAAGCCCTGCTGACACAACAGGACTTGACAAGATCAGATGAACCTGATGAGCATCAACACCAAGACGGTACCTGACCGAGTCAAGTTGCAGTTGCATGCTCCTTTATATGTACTCTCACAGTTTGATGTACACTAACACTTTCCATATTCGTTGTTGAACTAGCACCACGACGCAAGCGGAAACAGACATCAGGGATAATGCTTGACAGATTAACAAAATCTAAAGGACGAAGAATGGAGATCCATTTTGAGGCAGGTTTAAAAAGGCCACGTGATGCTACAGAGTCAGCCAAGTTAGTATCAGAGGCAGCCGTTGTCGTTAGGTGTCATGCACATATCCTCCCAACGTGGATCCAGTACAGGAATGAGAAAGACAATACCCAGTTTAACACCTTCCTTGACCATTTATCCATAAGTAATGTTATTCATCGCAATTAGTAATATTGTCTTGCTCTGTCCCATACTTTCTAGCTTCCTCCTAATAAGACTCACATTCTTTTTTCAACAGATGAGGTTCAAGTTGGATCCGAAAGATGATGCAACTAAACAAGCATGCACTCATGTTTTTCAGTCTGCTCTGCGACAGTATCGGTACCACCTTAGAAAATCTCACTTTGAAGGCAAGGCTAACAATGAAATCGCCCGAACATCTCCAGTGGAATATATTACAGATGAAGAATTGACAACCCTCGTTAAACATTGGTCTGATCCAAAGTATCAGGTAGGATATATGTATTTGATCAGACCACATATTGAACTTGTATTTATGTATGTGCCTTACAAGTGTATCTTCTTCCAGGCTAACTGTTTGAAGAACAAGACCAACCGTTCTAAAGTGAAATTCCAACAAACAACAGGATGTCGTAGCTATATTGCACGCTGTGAGGCTCTTGTAAAGAGATGCTACTTCCTTCTTTTTCTGTGCCATATTATCGTATCTATATTGACTTGTTCCAAATACAGAGGAAAGCCTGTGCGGACCAAAAAGAACCTGAACCGAATGTAGTGCAAATCTTCAAGGATTGCCACACCAGCAAGATGAAGGGCATGAGCACACCAGTTCAAGCCGTTGTTGTAAGTCCTTACTCCTCCTGCCTTTGAACTGATTGGTACTGTGATGTTTTCATTTAACTACTTGGTTTGCAGCCAATGTCAGTTACTCTGTTCACTTTTATACACAGTTGTCTTAACGTATCATTTCACCTTACATGGTTTAAAAGAGATGAAGGATATTATTTTGGTCTTGATTTATATTCTAGTTGTTATGTTCACGCGCGCACACAATGATAAAATAGCATGTTTGTTTTATATCTGTTTGCCCATGATATGAATGATGTCATACTATGTTCATCCTACTTTAAACCATGTCTCTTTATCCTTAGATGTCAATGAATGTGAGGAAATAGACAATACAGTAGGCATGCTACATGGACATATGTTCCGAGAGTGATTTTATTATGTAGTTGGCGCTACAATACATGCTAATGTATTACAGTAGTTCACCAAAATAAGTTATGTATAAATGTGTAACCTACTTTGTTTGTTTTTATCTCATTAGTAACTTATCTGGTACACTAATCTACAAGTTCAAACTTTCAGGAAGCTATGGAAAAAATGATTGAACATCCACAACCACCTGAAGTTGATGAGGCTACCACAGGCACAATGTCACCTCTTGCTGCAGTGCATCAGTATCTCTCCACTAACAGTGCAAAAAGCACCTTCCTGCATAATTCTGGGTGGGTTGTCAAGGTAACCTCGTCCAAATCGCCTACTGAACAAAATATTCCTGCTAGACAGAGTGATATATCTGTGCTCCGGACACAAGTCTAATCCCTAATGGATATCGTTTTGGAAACAAGAATAGTGGTTGACAAATGTCGTCAAGATATGAATGGATTTGAAACCAGACTATCAGACATTCGCTTCGTTGTTCAAGAGCAATGGCGGAAAAAGGTGAAGATTGTGCTGCTCCATCAGATTCTACAGCCTGAAACATTTGCACTCAGGTCAAATGATCTGTGCTTCTATCCATCTGATGGTGCTTTTATCTGCAAGGACTGTAAAGTTTATGCCAACAGGCCTTTTGTTGTGATACAACATTTATGCTGCTGTCAAAGGCTGCAATAATTACGATGCTATTTTTGTATAGTGTAGGTTTATCTTAGTAATGTATTAGGCCGAAAGCTTCGTAGGAGCCCAACATGCCAACATTCATCGGGCCCATTCCAATTGGGCTAAAAACGATTATGGGCCGAAATTTGCATGTAGCCCACTAAAAGTATCTGGGCCTAAATCAGCATAAGATTTCATATTTTTCTCGTAGGCCTGTGCCCATAGTGAGCCTTTAACAGGCCTAAACATAATTTGGGCCCTCAGTAACAATAGGCCGTTTACAAGTGTAAATATATCGAGCCCATAAAAAACATGGGCCTTTAAAAGACCGAAAGTGAGATTGGGCCCATTTACGATGCGAATCTTTCATAGGCCGAAATTTGGACGGGCCCTAAATGCGCTGACCTAATACACGGGCCTTTAACAGGCCGAAAGTTCGGTCGGGCTAGATTATCGTCATTTTTATATGGGCTGTTAATGGGCCCGATGTGACGTTGGGCCACATATGGCCCATGGATTTCGTCTGACGTTAACAGGCCGAAAATCACAACAGGCCGAAAAGTGGCCCAAATCTATGGCAGGCCGCTAACAGGCCGAATGTCAGACATGGCCAAATATGACCCAAATCCTTCACGACCGTTTATGGGCCGAAAGTTTCAATGGCCTGTAAATGGGCCTAGATGAAGCAGGACCTTTAACAGGCCGGAAATACACCGGGTCGTAATTCGGCCCATATACTTAGCGGACTGTTAACGGGCCAGAAGTGATCATGGGCCACGATGATGACAAGTTTAGGACAGGTCGTTGACGGGCCGATTTGACACTAGCCGTACGGGCCTTAACTAAGAATGTTGGGCCTTTATCTATGCCGGCCCATTATGGTCCGCAAAATCTCGCGGGCCTTTAGCTGGGCCGGTCCATTATGGCCCGCAAAATCTCATGGGCCTTTAGCTGGGCCGGCCCATTATGATACGAAAAATCTCATGGGCCTTTTGTTGGGCTGGCCCATTATGGACTGCAAAATCTTGTGGGCCTTTAGTTGGGCCGGCCCATTCAAACTTTATGGGCCACTTTTGGGCCGGTCCACGTGTCAGCATATCATAGGCACATCTCGCCCATTGGATGAGTGACACCTGTGCCAACGCGGAGCTGACACATGTTTCCGTTAGCCAATCAGAATTTTACACGTGGAAAATCCCCATTGGTCCTGGCTGTTAACGGGTTATCGGATCCAAAACCGGACCCGGTAGCTTAACGGTGTTCCGTTACGGTGGATGCCACGTGTCGGTCACCCTTGACGAAAGCACGTATGTGACGCGTGATTTATCGTCATGGAAGTGGACATTTCTGTGATGATAATTTTGGTAATGTCATGGAACACTTCTACGACAGCACAGGTATGACTATCTTGATTCTGTCATAAATTTGTCATGGATGTACATGCATGACAAAAAACGCGACCTACTGTGACAAACATGTATCATCACGGAAGTGTCTTTTTTGTAGTGTATGTAGATTAAGTTTCAGATTCTTTTTGTGCAATCGTGGAGGACACGGTTTTAAAACTATATCTCATTTATTTCGATGTTACTATGTAATCCTTTTGTTACATAATCATTGTGCAGGTGACGGAGGAGGAGATATTAAAACGATTTTTTCTGAACTTAATAGTGCATATCCAGAACAACCAGTCATCTCTCTTGACCCGTTAGAAAAAATAACGAAGCAGAACATGGACAACGAAGCACCCGAGCAAGTGGCAACACTAGCTTCCAACAGGGAGGGCAACAAAAAGCAAGTGACTAGCAGCAGAAAAGAGAGGCAATCAGAAACCAAGACTATCGTTCCTCCTAGAGCAAAAGGACAAAAGAGAAAGGACAAAACTCAACTCATCAGCAACGGTGCTACCTTGCAGCAGCAGCAGCCAAGTCCTCTAATGGTGCTCCCGCCAGCAGTTACAGGCGTCAAGAATGAACTAACTAAAGCCAAGAAGAAAAACAAAAGACAACGGTTGGAAGAAGACAAGGATGATGCCATCAAAGATTCAGAGCGTGATGCCGTCGCCGACGATGATGGCACAAAACATGACGATGATCTCATTCGTATAGAGGGCAATGACGCCACAGGGGACAATGGTGGCGCCGCAGAGGACATCAACGATGATGTAAAACACATTTCGTCTACAATTTTTTGCTACCGCTTTTCACCCATGAAAACCAAATCATCCTCCATAACAAAACCCTCTTTTTCTCAACAGGTAAAACCAAACCGGAAGCACACAAAGAGGATAAAGACAAGTGGAAAAGAATTGGCAGCACCAACAGATGATGAACAGGAGGCAACAACAAATAAGGACAAATGCGAAATCAAGGCAGGAGCAGCATTTGATTAGGTCAATACAGCATGGAATTTACTTGAAGAACGTCACCGACAAGAGGTTAGGACAGCCGGGTTTGGAAGCATAGAGAAATGCCAAATAAAGCGCTCCATCTGCAAACTGCTTGCAGCACACATCTACGACAACTTGGACACAGAAAGCATGACAATAACGTCGGTGAAGCTGATCAGCAGAAAGAAATCCAGATAACAAAGGAAGGCATCCACATGGTGTTTGGATACGCAAACAGTACGCAAAAGTCAGCACCAAGGCCACAGATTTCCACTGATACAACGAGCGAACTGGTCACAGAACTTCACCTCGGCAAAAAGGAATCCCACCACGAAGATCTGTTTAAAGAACTAGAAAATTTTGTCAAAGTAGATGATGAACAATCAAACAGGAAATCAGTTAAAATATTTTTCCTTATTTTTTCCACAATGTTGTCTGTGGAACAACCTCCCCTGTCTTCACCCAACAAGCCATAATGGTCAAGGACATGGATTATCCAGAAATGGCACAGATGGATTTCTGCGAGGTAATCATCGAAAGTATTAAGGAAGGATCCAAGAAATGGCAGAAGCACAGGATGTTGCCTTAGGAAGAAAAGATCAAAAAACATCTCAATGGTTTGGCACAGGGACCAGTAATAGTGTACCTCGACTCCCTACTGTTGCCGACCGACACAAAAGAAATGCGGAAGGTTGCCAAGACAATGGACAAGACATCATTACCGCGAGCAAACCACCTCAAAGAGAGTGACCTAAATAAAATAGCTAGAGCAGACATGAAAAGGGACGGAAAAGCACAACCAGATGACTATGAATTTGGCAAGATAAAGGTATATCCCTATTGAATATATATGCATTGTCCCCTATAAAACGGTTTCTAGTCTAACCAATTCCATTCTGCCGAAATAATGCAGACATGGAAAGGAACAACAGAGAGGATCTTCTATGCCAGCACAGCAACACCTTCGTATTCAATACAGATGATATCAACACAACAACAGGAGCACCAGCAGACAACCAAACTACTACCACCTCCAACTAAGCGCCGGGACGAAGCACATGTCAGCATGAGTGGAAGCAAGGAACCTGTCAGAGGCACCAGCACAGGATTAGATGAAAAATTCGGAAGGATAGAAGAAATGTTGAAACAAGTACTCGACAAAATAAAACAGATACCCGGAATAACGACCAGGCTAGACACCAATGTAGCGAAAACGAGGAGAAATTAGATGAGAAAATGAAGAACTCAGTGGTGCAGCAAACAATTGCCCTGATGGATTATTTCGAACAACTTAGAGAATTTCAAGACATAGTTTGTAGAGTGAGCTTACCAGAAGAGACGACGCTGAAGTTGCAGGATCGAGCAGGCGGAGGAGCCACAGCTGCACTAGTAGATGGCAACCACACGAAAGAAGTTGTAGCCGCAGGAGAAGCAGGGGGAGGAGAAAAAGAAAGAAGGAATAACAAGACCAACAAAACAAACATGGAGGGGAGAAAAGAATAACAAAATCAAGAACACAGACCTCGAGAATTAGCCAGAGGGAGACAAAAGAACAGAAGAAGGTGCAAAAAGAGCAAAGCAAGGAGCACATATCAACCAACACAGAAAGTTCTGAAGTACAGAAAGAACAAGGTAGAAAAGTAGCTGCAGAAGCAGAGAATCTAGATGAGAAACAGGTAAATGATAACAAATACATCATCCATGTGACTCGAAAGCGATGCTTTCAAACTTGAACTTAAAAAATTTGTCTTCGATTCTGTCAGGGACACGGCAGTGGAACGCCACCGAAACATAAAGGCCAACAGCAGCATGTCGTCAAGAACACCGAGCAAGAGGATGGAAGCAATATAACAAGCAACCCAACAATAGGTAATGCTCCCTCAAGAGCATCAACAGGAGCAGTACAAGAGACGAACAGGATCGGAGGCAGCAAAGACATGAGTATAAAAAATCAGTCTCTTCTTTCTAATAAGTCTCTTCTTTCTCAACTAGAAACGGTTTTGAGTTAACTGACAAATCTGCAACAAAATATACACTTAGCCAGACAAGTATCATATCGGCGGTCCCGCAAACGAGGCACATACTGATCTAGCATCGACCGTTAACAGCACGGCAGAAAAACAAGAAGAAAACAACAAAGAAGAGGTAAAACTTCCAAACCCACTTTGCCCAATACCTTCAACTCATATTGTTTCATCTATCGGGTATTACAAGCACAACAAAGGGAAGAGGATGCCCATGCAAAACAGAAAGTTGATAGAGAAGAGCTTTTCAGCACAAGAGCATTCCAGATGACCGATATAGGGGAGAAAGCCTCAGACACTCCACCTGGTGACACACCCAAGGCTGGTATAAAAAGCAAAGAAAAAGTGGACGCACAAACGGATATCCCAACCACCGGCGCAAAGGCAAAATTCAACAAGAACCATTTTTCCAAAATTTATAAGAAATGTACTGCCCAGTACAACCTGTCACAGTAATACAGGAATTACAACCAATAAATCATGCTTTTCCTTTTTCATGAAACGCACGAAACAAACGAGGACGATCATGCCAAAGAACAGCAAGGAGTACAAATGGAACAAACCAAAAAACAAGGGAAAATGGTGACTCAAATGGTACCCAGTACGCCGACCAAAGAGCAGTCTTCACATGACAAACACAACCGAGAAGAGATGCCACCAGCATCAAAGACCAAACAGGTAAAGCTACACGCACCTGGTCCTACAACATTAAAACAAAAAAGTTATGCATGCACAGATGAAGTCCAAACCTTATTTACATTTTTTGATTGAACAGAAGAAAGAAACAAATGAAGCAGAAGATGTGCCTCAAGAAGCGACAGAAAGTGCTGCTACTGCTCGACAATGTACAAAAACTCTAGAAGACAGAGAAGAAGTGACATGCATGGCACCAGAGAGATTGAATGTAGAGGTCAAGCTACAAAACCTCTTTCTATAGCATATAAAAAAATGCATCCACCAGAAAGAAACACAAACACATTATAATTACTTTTTGCATTCCGACTGATGCAAGAAACAGAGGAGAGCACCAATATTCAAGACCAACAAACACAACAACACAATGGAATGGAACAAGCAGAAGACGTTCTTCCAAGAACAGATAGCGTAACCGCCATAGACCAAGCCAGAAAACCTTCGCTGTCCGGCAAGAAATAACAGGGATGGCAACATCGACGCAAAAGATCGAAAAGGTGAAGTGAGATAAGCTGCTTTTAAGGAAATTAGAAATTTGAGTGAACAAAGACACAAATGCAATCTCAGATACCTACCTCTATGTCTCAATAGCCACAAGACAAAAACGACGACACCACGGATGAACAAAACGAAAAAGATCCAGAGGAGGTCCAAAAACCTCCACTCAGCGAAGGAAAGGTCGAAGAGGCAGCACCGGCGGAAACGACTGAAAAGGTGAAGCTACAATAAAAAAGTTCAAAGACACACTAAAAATTTGAGTATTTTTCTTAGGGAACGGACACTAAACTACAATGAAAATAACGAGCATATTTATTTATTTTTTAACCATGCTTTTGCATGATAACGCAGAAACCTCAACAAGACACACACACAGACACAAGCAAATAAGCAAAGGGCCACAGTGCATTGGAAAACCATGCAGCAAATATTCCAGAGAGAGAGCCAGACAACATCAAGAAAAAGGCCGCACCATAAGACAAGAAACATTGTGCCGTAAAAGATGTTGCCGCAACAAACACGACGGTAACCCAGGACGGCACTCAAACAGAACGTGAACCATTGATCATGCAAAACCTGGCCATCGAAGAAGGCACAAGAGATGAAGGGATCGAACACCTGTACAACAACGTCATGACAGTGAATAAAGACAAAGGGTAAGTTCATGTTACCACCAAAGAATTATTTTCTTCCAATGATTTCCTCCCTTAAACATTTTATATGTATACCTGTATATATATATATATGTTGCAGGCACGAGATTTTAATAAATACAGAGTCGTCAACAGTAACGGTCAGCCACATGGCACAAAGCTTCGACATTGGAAAGACAGTGCGCAGCGAAACCATGGCAGTCATGCTACAGATGTTGAAAAAGCAACTCAGGGGCACAATGGAAAGATTCTATCAATATACAAAACCATAAGTAAAGCTCAAATTTCAACAATGAACATCACTCTATCGATCAATCGAAAACTCTATGGGTTTAGTGACTGGCGTGAAGGTTCTTCCTGGAACTTGAACTTGAATCATCCATCAGTGCTCTTCTGGTAAAGTGGCGTTGCAGGTCCCGGTGAAGCTTGGTATTCCTATGTTCAGGTACCTAGTGACTTCCTTCAAGTGTCGTCCAAAAGGTGCTTCTTCATCCGGTTGTACAAACTAGTTCCTTGCATCTGCCATCCTAAAGAGTGGAAAATGGAGAGGAGTCAGAAATGAGAAGAGAATAGTGATCTATGGTTTTAGCTTAGTGGCCGTGTCCTACACTCACCGTGTGCTCTGATACCATCTTGTAGCGACCCAACCTCAAGCGGTCAAGTCTCTATGCTTCAGTGTCATCCCTGGATCGGTAATGCTGACACACACATTACTCGAGGATTTATAACAGAGTAGCAATCACACACTTATTACATCGAATGTCTCTAAAGAGAACTTATTACAATAAATATGGCTTAAGGCCATCTAATACGATAATAGCGGAAGGCTTGGAAGATAAAGTGAGTCCATCTACTCCAGCGGCATAGCTCAGCTGCACGGCAATGACCTAACGAACCTTACTCCTCGTCTGAAAAGTCTGTAACATAATACGTTGCAGCCCGAAAACGGGTCAGCACATGGAGTATGCTGGCAAAGTAACACAGTAGAGCGAGAACAGAATAATGCTATCACTACATGCATATTTGGCTGGTGGAAAACTCTGTTTATAGTTTTTGCGAAAAGCCAATTTTTCCCTATTCCTGGAACTTGTACTTGAATCATCCAGCGCTCCTCTTCTGGTAAAGTGGCGTTGTAGGTTCCTCCAACTCAATCCCAATTAAAGTAATTAACAACCCAACAATATTAGCTTAGAGTGATGAGATACTTATGATACTCCAAGTACTAGATACTCAAGATGTCCATAACCGGGGACACGGCTAACCATTATTAGTTTGTACACTCTGCACAGGTTTGCGCACTTTTCCCCAAAGACTCGATCGCCTCCGTTGTATTTCTCGCTCTACATGGTGTTTGAGAAACGGATGACCGAGACAGAGTCTTTCAGAAACATTAACTCTCTACTCCGGGCAGACCATACCAAACCTACACCCACTACCTGCTGATCCACCTCTTCAAGAGCTTCACGTAACTTACTCAACTATGCTAGAGCCCATACTAGCTTGTGGCTGCACACGGAAGTTTCTAGCATGAATAATCTCAGTTCCCTTTGAGCCTGGCTGGCGGTCCATAGGAAGATCACACGGGTACTCCGGGATTTCCAAAAATACAGGCAACACTGGGTACTCCAGGTGCCTCAATCCACCCAGATGTGTATTTAAGTTGCCACCTTAAGTTGAACCATTAATTATCAATCTCACATCTGTCATGGATTTCACTCACCCAAACCTCGTCTACGAGCATAGCATAGCAATATAAGCAATTCGTAAGAGTAACTCCCAAGGGTTTGAATGTAACAGGGTAATAGGTTCTACCTCATCAACTACTTCCCAACCCACATGTTAATGGCCTCCTAACCGTGCAATGTTTGGGGATTGGAACTAATGCATAAAAACTGGGTGATAAAGGGGTATGATCAAAGTGTTACTTGCCTTGCTGACGATTCGCGTAACCTAGAGACTCCAAATAACACGCTTCGCACTCCGGGAATTCTATCGCAAACAAAAAATAGCATACATAAGCAATCAAGCAAAGAAGCATGGGTAAAACTCAAATAAGAAGATCTAACCATAAAGTTCAACTTAAGAACTCCGGTTTGCAACAAGAATCAAATCGAACGGAGCAACGAAACTCAAACGGCGAAAGAAACAAGATACATTTACTAATCAGGACCTAGGTCTAATTTTACAGTAGCAAAAACTTGTTCAAGTTGGTTAAGCGGAAAGAGGGTCTCGGCACGAAGATCTAGGCTCTTGAATCGCCTGATGCCGACTAACGAGTGAAAAGATAAACTATAATGAAAATCGGATTAGAAATCACGATCAGAAATAACCGCGGAAAATCCAATAAAAGAAAACTGACGAACATGCTAACGAACGAGCATTCGTTATCTTTAACTAACGAGCGAAAACCGTTCGTTAAAATGAACGTATAGACGAATGTCAGCTAAAAAGAAAAACCGGGAAAAACCGGCGAACCTAAAAAAACGGCGGAAACGACTGAAAAGGTGAAGCTACAATAAAAAAGTTCAAAGACACACTAAAAATTTGAGTATTTTTCTTAGGGAACGGACACTAAACTACAATGAAAATAACGAGCATATTTATTTATTTTTTAACCATGCTTTTGCATGATAACGCAGAAACCTCAACAAGACACACACACAGACACAAGCAAATAAGCAAAGGGCCACAGTGCATTGGAAAACCATGCAGCAAATATTCCAGAGAGAGAGCCAGACAACATCAAGAAAAAGGCCGCACCATAAGACAAGAAACATTGTGCCGTAAAAGATGTTGCCGCAACAAACACGACGGTAACCCAGGACGGCACTCAAACAGAACGTGAACCATTGATCATGCAAAACCTGGCCATCGAAGAAGGCACAAGAGATGAAGGGATCGAACACCTGGCGCACTTTTTTTAAATAACTTCCACCAAAACTAAAAAAATCCTAGAAAATAAAATAAAAATCTAAATATGCCAAAACAAATTGTCACCGTCTAAATGAAATATTTAGAACGAGATGAACATTTTCTTGGCCCTAAAATGCAATTTTGAAAACGAGCAATTTTTCTAATGCAAGCAAAATTGCAAATAAAATCCAAATAAAACTAACATTTGATTTTAAATATTTTCCTCCAATATTTCAATTATTTTGGACAATTCATATTATCTCCTCTCATATATTTTTATTATGATCCGAAGAGAAAAATAATTACAACCAAAAATCCTAGTTTCAAAATTTGATAAAATCAAATTTGAAAACCGGGGAAATCCCCAACTCTCTCCGAGGGTGCTTGAGTTGCTTAGGATTTCGAGGATCGCGAGATGAAATGTAATAAAATATGATATGGAAGAATGATCTATGTATAACATTCCAAATTGAAAATTTGGGATGTTACAAACCTACCCCCCTTAAGATGAATCTCGCCCTCGAGATTCGGGTTGTCTAGAAAATAGGTGTGGGTGGTCTTTGCGAAGATCATCCTCTCATTCCCACGTGGCTTCATCCTCGGTATGGTGGCTCCACAGAACTTTGCAAAACTTAATAACCTTGTTGCGGGTGACTCGACCGGCAAACTCCAAAATCTTGACTGGTTTCTCCTCATAAGTTAAGTCATTGTCCAACTGAATCGCCTCCAAGGGTACGGTATCTCTTAGCGGTATGTCGGCCATCTCAGCATAGCACTTCTTCAACTGGGAAACGTGAAACACATCGTGAACTCCTGACAGTCCTCAGGTAACTCGAACTTGTAGGAAACTTCTCCCATCCGTTCCAAAACACGATACGGTCCTACAAATCTCGGGGCTAACTTTCCCTTAACTCCAAAACGCTTCACTCCTCGCAAAGGTGATACTCGCAGATATGCTCAATCTCCAATTTCATAGGTTACCTCCTTGCATTTCAAATCTGCGTAACTCTTCTGTCTGGACTAAGCTATCTTCAGTCTATCCCAAATCAGTTTAACCTTCTCCTCAGACTCTTTGATCAAGTCTGGTCCGAACAACTGTCGGTCTCCAACTTCATCCCACATCAACGGTGTTCTGCACCTTTGGCCGTACAGGGCTTCAAACGGTGCCATTTGAAAACTAGCTTGGTAACTATTGTTGTATGAGAACTCTGCGTAAGGCAAATTGTCATCCCAACTAGACCCATAATCTAGCGCAAAGGCTCTCAACATATCCTCCAGAATCTGATTGACTCTCTCGGTCTGTCCATCCGTTTGCGGGTGAAATGTTGTACTGAACTCCAATCTCGTTCCCAAAATCTGGTGCAGCTGATGCCAAAACTTTGAAGTAAACTGTGTTCCTCTATCCGATACGATGGTCCTCGGAACTCCATGTAGACATACGATCCTGGTCATATATATCTTGGCCAACTTTCCACTGGTATAAGTTGTTTTCACTGGGATAGAGTGGGCCACTTTGGTCAAATGGTCAACTACTACCCATATAGAATCATATCCTGATTTGGTCCTGGGTAATCCGGTGATAAAATCCATGCCAAGTTTATCCCACTTCCATTCGGGTATCGGCATAGGCTGTACCAATCCTGCTGGCTTTTGATGCTCTGCCTTCACTCTCTGACATACATCACATACGGCCACATACTCGGCGATATCCTTCTTCATCCCTATCCACCAGAAATGTTCCTTCAAATCCAAATACATCTTGGTGTTTCTAGGGTGTATCGAGTATGGTCAGTCATGAGCCTCCTGAAGTATTAACTTCCTGATCTCAGTGTTATTGGGCACATAAACACGGTCCTCAAACCATAAAGTGGCATGTTCGTCCTCACGAAAACCTTTGGCCTTTCCTTCGCTCGTTTTCTCCTTTATCTCGGCAATCTCTTTGTCATCCTTCTGAGCTTCTCGAATTTTCCCCAACAATGTAGACTGCACCTCCATTGTTGCGACAAAACCTCTAGGGACAATCTCCAATCGAAGTTCCTGGAGATCCTCTGCTAACTCCTTCGGCAATCCCATGCTCTCAAGGGTATTAGCATAACTCTTTCGGCTCAAAGTGTCTGCTACGACATTGGCCTTTCCTGGAGGATAGTGAAGCTTCATGTCATAATCCTTTATAAGCTCCAACCATCTTCTCTGCCTAAGGTTCAGTTCCTTCTGGGTGAAAATGTACTTCAAACTCTTATGATCCGTGAACACATCACAATGATTTCCAATAAGGTTATGTCTCCAAGTCTTCAACGCATGAACTACGGCTGCTAGCTCCAAATCATGTGTGGCATAATTTAACTCATGCAGTTTTAGTTGTCGTGAGGCATACGAAACAACTCTTCCGTCCTGCATAAGCACACTTCCAAGTCCTAAGCGAGAGGCGTCGCAATACACTTGGAAATCCTTACGTATATCTGGCAGTGTCAACACTGGGGCTGTAGTCAAACGTTTCTTCAGCTCCTGGAAACTTGCCTCACAATCTTCTGTCCATTTAAACTTGGTATCCTTCTTCAATAACTCCGTCATTGGCTTCGCAATCTTGGAAAAATTCTCAATGAATCTCTGATAGTATCCTGCGAGTCCAAGAAAACTCTGGATCTCGCCAATTGAAGTGGGTGCCAACCATTTAGTGACTGACTGAACCTTGGTGGGGTCTTCTACTATACCTTCTCCTGATATAACGTGTCCAAGGAATCCGACTTCCTTCAACCAAAACTCGCATTTGCTAAACTTGGCATACAACTGATGTTCCCTGAGTTTCTCGAGAACTAAACGCAAATGCTCCTTGTGTTCCTCTTCATTCTTCGAATATACCATTATATCATCAATGAACACCACAACAAACTTATCCAAATATTCCATGAATACTTTGTTCATCATGCTCATGAAATAGGCAGGGGCGTTAGTCAGTCCAAATGACATGACCGTATATTTGTATAGCCCGTACCGTGTGGTGAAGGCTATCTTTGGTATATCCTTCTCTCATATCTTCAACTGATGATATCCTGATTGCGGATCAATCTTCGAAAACACCTTATCTCCTTGTAGCTGATCAAACAGATCATTGATCATCGGCAATGGGTACTTGTTCTTAATCGTCACTTCATTCAATGCCGAATAATCAACAACCATTCTTAGGGATTTATCCTTCTTCTCAACCAAAAGCACTTGGGCTCCCCATGATGATGAACTCCGTCGAATGTAACCTTTCTCCAATAACTCCTTGATCTATTTCTTAATCTCCTCCAGATCATTCGCGGGCATCCTATAGGGTCTCTTGGATATCGGCCCTGTGCCTGGCAATATCTCTATCAAAAACTCAATATCTCGGTCCGGTGGCATGCCTGGTAACTCCTCTGGGAAAACATCTGGGTAATCCTTTACTACAGGCACTTCTTCCTGAACAACTCCCGTGAGGATATTTACTTGGCTACTTCTTGGCGCATGCCTAGATATATACTTGATCCTTTTCCCCTCCGGGGTGGTGAGACAAATTGACTTACTAACACAGTCAATGCTTCCTCCGTACTTTGACATCCAGTCCATTCCTAATATCACATCCAATCCTTGTGACTCCAAGATAATTAGGTCGGACGGTAAAACATGGTTGCCAATGGTTAAGGGTATCTGGTTGCACCATCGACTAGCCATATACTCTGCTCCAGGTGATCTTACTAACAGAGGGGTCCTAAGGGTTTGGGTCGGTAGTTTAAACTTATCCACGAATTCCCTTGATATGTATGAATGCGATGCACCAGTATCAAAAGAACAAGAGCGGTAAATGACTTAACCAAAAACTTACCTATAACCGCGTCTGGCTGCTCTTCAACCTCCTCCACGTTAACGTGGTTCACTTGTCCTTTGTTGAATGGATTGGGCTTCTTCCCAGCGCTCCCATTTCCATTTCCATTCTTCCCTTCAGGGCACTCCATGGCATAGTGTCCAGTCTTCCCGCACTTGAAACAAGTAACGTGGCTTAGGTCTCTCTTGGCGGGTGTGGCTAGATTGGGGTGGTTCTAATTGTTGCTTGCTCCATTCCCATTCCCATTCCTTGGGCCAGT
>NW_024119688.1:0-13427 GCF_003073215.2 Triticum urartu
CCCCCACGCACCCCCCCAACCCCCGCCCCCCCCGCCACCGCTGGTGACTGCCAACCAGAGGTCTCACGACTTCGAATCCCCATCGACCACTAATGTATTACCATTTCTGTCTTCCATATAAGCACTGACGGGTGGGCCCTATGGTAATGTGCGCTGCTGAATGTGGACCATTTGAATGGTCAATTGATCGTCTCATCAATAAATTACGGAGTTGTATGGTGAGCCACTAACCGTATGATCACCATAAAATGTATTTTATTAACACAGTACAGACTCAAACTACCATTTCTTTCTTTCATATACGCGCTGATAGGTGGGCCCCACGGTTACGCCCGCCGATGGCAACACTAGTTGCGCCACACGGAACGTTTGACTAGTCAACTGATCGTGTCATCAACAAAATACAGAGTTGTACAGGTGAGCTACTAACCGTATAATCACGACATGTATTTTTTTAACATGGTACAGATGCAAGCGCTCATATATACGCGCAAACACTCACCGCTATAAGTGCACACACGTAGACCCTACACCTATGAGCACCTTCGAGAGAGTGAGCCAGCATATGATCTTGAGATTTTACGAAGTCACCATAGGTGCCTCGTAGTCGAGGGAAACGTCTCCTCCCACTGAACGCACATCGCAGAAAAATACTGAAATTAATCTAGGATAAATGCGAGCACCAGAACTTTAACCCTAGTGGTCTCGGGAAACCACTATCCTCGTAACCATCCAACCACAGGTTGGTTAGCACCATAAAATGTATGTGGTGACTGTGATGAGCTTATTTTGAAGTCTAGTGACCATATCATGCTTTCTCTTCAAATAAAATGACCGTAAGTGTCGTCAACAAAATGCGGAGCACACATCAAATACAATGTCCGCCAGTGTCATCAACAAAATACAGAGATGTATCATGAGCTAGATATTGTATGATCACCACGAGAATGTATATGGTGACCGTAATCAACATATTCTGAAGTCCAGTGACCGTATAGTGCTTTTTCTTGAAATACAGTGACCGTCATGCGTGAATGTGTTAGGAGCATGCATACTTTTAGAGGGTCGAGAGATAGTTTGTGTGCATACACGAAAGTGGTGTAGAAAGAGGGGGTGTCCGGTGGAGACAAGGAGAGATATGCCCTTCGTTTCTCTTTCCCGTGACTAATATTTTAGGAGAAATACAAACATTCACAATGCAGAACAAATATTTTTGGATGCACCATGCAATTAACTTTCATGTATAACATTGTACTATTGTATATGCTTATTTCTTAGTGGCCGATTGCGTGTGTGGTCGGTGGGCACATCATTTCTAGTTTTGGTGGGTCAACGTGAGGACTCATGGGTCGGTTCCATCCTGTGCCACATAGATTGGACCGAGACGCATTATACGAAGACCCATGTGGAGGACTCGGCGTACAAGACAAAGCTACCAGAGTCATGGAGGACTCTATCCCCACTGATGATAAGCCGACTATATATGATTTGTAACCCTAGGCCCCGAGTATGTTATAAAAGCATGGGGGCTAGTTCCTCGGTAGTATACAGACACGCACAATGCCTGGTATTCACGTGTACTTTGTACACACCCCTATCACAAATTTACAGTACCAGGAGTAGGCTTTTTCGTCAACTGCAAGGGCCCGGACTTGGTAAAACTTTGCCTTGTATTACCATCCAGCCTAACAGTCATGGATATCCTACCGAATGATCTGATGGAATCATATCTGCCAACTACTAAGGAGAGGTGTGTGTGTGGGGGGGTGTGCAAGAGAGGCCTAAAGATAATGTGTGTCCGGGAGACACGTAGGCACATATATGTGTGTATAGAGGGCTAGTAGAGACCGTGTGTGTATATATGCATGTGAGAGAAATAGTGTTTTCCATCTGAGGTTAGTGAAAAGAGTGGTACATAGTAGTCACAAAGAGAGAGGGAGATATATATAGAGTGTGTGCGTGAGACACCCCGACACCCCGGGAGACATTGTGAGCATGTGTGAGTGTGAAATGCCGATGTATATAAAGTTTGTGCACTTATGTGTTAGATAGAGAGATATATATAGCGCATGTGAGAACGTGTAAAGGCGGTTCGATGCATTAAATTAAAATATAAATGGCATTATTATTTTTGGATGAGATCATGAATTTTGCAATTTGCGTATGAACGAAAATCGGTCTATCAGACACCCATACTATATTGAATTCTAGCATGTGCATGTGTTTATTTCATATTATCGATCCATAGAGTGAGAGAGGTTTGAAATACACATAATGCATTGCATTTGCAATTCATATATAAACATTAATTAGTGCACTCCATGTTGTTAGTGTGAAGCACTTCATACATTTGTCACTTACATGGCTACGGAATAGAATAAATGTTGAATTCAACATAAAGGGGGTTTCGAAGATTCGAATTCATAGGAAATGCATTCATCTATTTGAATCCGAATGGGGGCATCAATATTTGTTGTGCGTTTGAACATGCTATATATTCGTATGCATGTCTAACTATTTTTTTGCAACCAAGGAGATTGAACATGCGTTTGAACATGCTATATATTCATCTAAATGGGGGCATCAATTTATCAAGGAGATTGAACATGCTATATATTGTTTGCAACCAAGGAGATTGAACATGCGTTTGAACATGCTATATATTCATCTAAATGGGGGCATCAATTTTTGCAACCAAGGAGATTGAACATGCCTTTGAACATGCTATATATTCATCTAAATGGGGGCATCAATATTTGTTGTGCGTTTGTACATGCTATATATTCGTACGCATGTCAAACTATTTTTTGCAACCAAGGAGATTATATCTGGAACCATGCATGAACTGAGGTAAGCTGCATATTTCTTAATATATACTTTTGTACAATGTATATTCAAATGTAGCCCCTCCATTCCAAAATAATCGTAATTTTAGGATTTTCAAGAGTCAAGATTTGTGAAGTTTGAAAAATCCAGAAAGTTCAAATCAAGAGAACCGAAAACGTTAATGCTTCTGCTCCCAAGTATTGAATGAAACGCCAAATAAGCCTCTGGTCACCCAAAACCACGCGAGACTAATGTTTGGTAGTAGGAAATTACTGTCCTGACTCTGGCCCGTGTAGCCTATCAGCCCGATGTCCAAAGGTCTAAACCGGGGTAGTTTTGTAACTTCACCAAGACGCCAGTCTCAACCGCCTCCTAGAAGCATTCATATGCCGTGAGCACCTAAACACCCATGCGCTCGGCCGAAATCTATCCCACCAACCATTTGGGACACCTGAGATTATTGTCCTACCCCCAACCCACAATATGTCCGAATTTTAGATGGGGGCAAAGTTTGAAACTTCCGCCAAATTTCAAACAATTGCGTCGCAAACTGAAACATTGTTCCCCCTTAGTTACTCCTCCCTCTGTTTCGCCATTCATACTCAGTGGGCACCAAAACGCCCTCTCCACCAGCCACGAAACCCCAGCCTCCTCCGTCCTCCACCCCATCACGCCCAATCCACTACCGCCCTCCTCCATCATGCCGGAGCCGGTACCCCAACGTCGTCGTCCATCGCAACCGCAACCACAATGCCCTCAAGGACTTAGCAGCTGAAGCTGAGGCAGAGCTGCCTCCAAGATGGCGACACTGATCTGTGCCATACCAGAACCACTTCGACCACGTCGTCCTGCGCCTCACCACTGCCCCTCCACTATCGCAACCATCCACTGCATCGGAGTTGTTCCCGCTACCCCGTCGTTCGCCGCCTCGGATCTGGTTCCCCGCCGCCGACAAACGTCCACCACACCACACTCAACAACTTGGACATGGGTTCGTCCAAGGCTCCACCGTCCTCCACAACTTCTCGTTTCCAGCGAACCACAAGAAGATTGTTGCAAAAACATAAGGAGGAAACAACACTGCCAGCAGAAAGAGGTACTCCTCTTCCCCTATTCGTGCAAATCTTACGTCTCTGCTCACACCATATTCATCCCACAAAAGAAACTAGTTGAGTGCTTCTTACTACATCTTCTTCGTGATACTAAATGCACAAGGTTCCCTCCCATTTACTATTTCACCTTGGCTAGAGGTCAGTAGCCCGCCTAGATTTCAATTCAGGGTCAGTTGATTCGCAATTAAAAGAAGCAGCACCCGCTTAGGTGCGCAGAGCACCTAGTCTTCCTGTTCACCAGGGAAGCAGCGCATCTATGTCTATCATAGGGGTGTGGGGCACAGGAGCTACCTGCGCCTGATCTGGAGGTTGGCAGGGCTTGAAGGGATGGCTGGGGTGGTGCCAAGCACGGCGATGTGATGAGGTCGAGGGGAGGGCGGAGGCAGGGGACTGGGCCGGTGGTCGCTGGCGTTTCGAGGAAGATCATCAACACTGATTGGTTGGAGGTAGAGGAAGGCGATCTTCCCGTTCTTTGTACATCGGACGGTGCAGAAAAAATGGACTGACCTATTTGTTTTCAATCGACTGTTATTTTCATAGGACCACAACTTGTGGTGTGCGGGTGGAGCATCTACATTTCCCGGCCATCCCTGTGCTCATATTTCAAAATCCTAGAATCTAGTAATTTCATGTGCCATGCATGTTGTAGAGCTATCATATGTCTCCCGTCATTTATTTCTCACCGACCTGCTACCTGCTACTTTTACACTGTACTACTACCTGTGCACACACTTCACCCATACTCAAACTATTGTTTTTTATGCATGGGGATTTCAGAGTCTGACACAGTGTTGATGAATACAAAAAAGAAAAGACAGAGGCCGCTCTAGTGTAATTTGAAGATAAGCACTAAGCATTTCAGCACTCTAAAGGGTGTACTGCCAGTAGATGGAGATAGTAAACGTAGTCCTATAGTTGATGATCTCAATTGCCACACACAACCATCCCAGGTGCTTGCTTTAACTTTGCGCTGTCAAATGTGGTTGCATGTTGCATATGGTGTCTAACTTGTATTGCTTCCAATTTGGTTAAATTCCATCTTCTTACTTTACACATTATACCTTTGATAATGACATGCCTTCCTATTTTTGATACATACTACATATGTCTATTAACCATGTTCATACATCAAACTAATTCTCTTTTGTATCCCTCATCAATCACTTATGATGAGACAGTCCCCCAGTGGGTTATTATGAGAGGCGCTACTCGTTTAAAGAGTGCAGTGTCATCCTCCCCACATGATTCTCAAGAAACAACAAGGCTAAATGAAGATAGTCAACGTAGCTCTCTAGTTGATGACCGAAATTCCCCTACACCACCATCGCAGGTGCTTGCTCTTCCTTGGGAGTGTGATATGTGGTTGCATGTTGCATATGGTGTCTACCTTGTAATGCTTCTAATTAGGGTAAATTGCGTCTACTTAGTTAACACATTATACCTGTGAATATGACATGCCTTCCTATTTTTGGTACATACTACGTCTTTCTATTAACCATGTTCTTACATCAAACTAATTTTATTGTGTATCCCTCATCAATCACTTCTGACGAGACACATTCAAGTTGACAGTGTAATATTGGTTGCATCTTGCATATCATTTCAAACATGTATTGCCTCTAATTTGTTGAAGTGCCACTTATAATGAGACACATCTAACTTGGTAGAGTGATTTTGGTTGGATCTTTCATATGGTATCTAGATTGCATTCCTTCCAATTTGTTGAAAGGCCTTCTGCTTACGTTTTTCATACATATTCCATCCTCTACAATGTGGTTGCCATACATAGAAGTTGTGTTCGTCAGTATCATGCATCAATGAATTTGGAAGTGTGAATTTCATTCTTTTTCTTGTGTGTTTACTTGACAAGGCAAAATCTAAAAGGACGAAGGCACGGAATGATGGTGGTCCTCTGGAGAAACCAAAACACATGATCTCTCCAGATTCTCCTACTTCTCCTACTACAGTGCAACTTCCAAATCTCATCTCCCCTAATCCACAACCCTAGGTGCTTGCTCTGTCATGCCTGTGTGATATCTGGTTGCATGTTGCATACGGTGTCTAGCTAGTAATGCTTGTAATTATGGTAAATTGCATCTGCTTAGTTTATACGTTATACCTGTGAATATACATGCCTTCCTATTTTTGGTACATACTACATCTATCTGTTAACCATGTTCTTACATGAAACTGCCTCTCTTTTGTATCTTGCATCAATCACTTACGATAAGACACCTTTATTCGTTGCATATTGCATATTATTTATAGCTTGTTGCCATGTATTGCTCCTAATTTGGTCAAATACATTTATGAGGCCACCCTTTTAATTTGGCAGAGTAATATTGGTTTGATTTTTCATATGGTTTCTAGCTTGCATTGCTTCTAACTAGTTCAAACACCTTGTGCTTAGTTTACACTTTATACATCATACATGTCAATATGTCATGTCGTCCTGTTTTTCATACATACTCCATCCACCTACCATGTGGTCGCCTTACATGGAAATAGTGTTCATCAGTATCATGCATCAATGAGTTCTGAAGAGCGAATTTTATTCCTTTTTCTTGTGGGTTTGACTTGACAAGGCAAAATCAAAAAATAGGAAGGAAAAGAGTAAGGAAGGCGATGATGGTGGTCCTCTGCAGCAACATAAATGGATCATCTGTACGGATTCTCCTCGTACTGCTAGTGCATTACAAGTTTCAAGCCTCCGCTCCCCTACTCCACCATCCAAGGTGCTTGCTCTAATTTGGCAGTATGATATCTAGTTGCATGTTGCATATGGTGTCTAGCTTGTATTGCTTCTAATTACAATAAACTGCATCTGCTTAGCTTACACATGATACGTGTGAATATGACACACCTTCCTGTTTTTGGTACATACTATATCTGTCTATGACACCATGTTCTTACATGAAACTACTCTTCTTGTATCCTGCATTAGTCACTAATGACGGGACACCTTTAAGTTGGTAGTGTGATATTGGTTTGTGTCTTGAATATGATTTCTAGAATGTAGTGCTTCTAGTTTGATGAACGCCACCAATGACAAGACAGTTTTAACTTTGAAGTGTGAAATTGATGGCACCTTCCATATGGTGTCTAGCTTGCAGTGCTTCTAATTTGTCGAAGTGCCTTCTGCTTAGTTACCACATCATAGGTGTGAATATGTCATGCCGTCCAGTTTTTCGTACATATTCCATCCTCGTATCATGACTTTGCCTTTCACCAGACTAGTGTTCATTAGTATCATGCATGAATGAGTTCTTAAGGGCGAATTTTACCCCTTTTTCTTGTCGGTTTGACCTCACAATGCAAAATCAGTAATGCGGAAGAAAATTGGTACGGCATTGGATGATGGTGGTCCTTTCGAGCAACTGAAATGGAGGGTCTCTATAGATACTAATCTGCCATCCTCCCAACAAGATTCGCAAGACAGCGCAAGGCTAGACAGTCAATGTAGTTGTCTAGATGATGAGCACATCTCCCCAACTCCACCATCACAGGTGTTTGCTCTAACTTGGCACTATTATATGTGGTTGCATGTTGCATATGATGTCTAGCTTGTACTGCTTCTAACTTTGTTGAATTGCATATGCTTACTTTACACATAATGCATGTGAATATGACACATGTTCCCGTTTCTAGAACATACTATATCTGATCACACCATGTTCTTACATCAGACTAATGTTCTTGCATATCCTGCATCAGTCACTTATGATAAGGCACCTTTAAGTCGCCACTGTGATATTGGTTGCGTCTTGCATATGATTTCTACCATGCACTGCTTCTAATTTGTTGAAACGCCAGAAAGTTTGAACTTGGTAGAGTGATACTAGTTGCATCTTTCATTTGGCATCTAGCTTGGAGTGCTTCTAATTTGTTGAAATGCCCTCTTCTTACTTACCACATCCTAGGTGTGAATATGTCACGCCATCCTATTTTTCGTACATATTCCATCCTCGTATCATGTGTTTGCCTTTCATTCGAGTAGTGTCCGTTAGTATCATGCATGAATGAGTTCTGAAGAGCGAATTTTATTTCTTTTTCTTATCAGTTTGACTTCACAATGAAAAATCAATACATCTAAAGGAAATTAGTAAGGCAGTGGATGATGGTGGTCCTTCGGAGCATCTCAAACAGAGGGTCTCTATAGATTCTACTACACCATCCTCCCAACAAGACTTGCAAGACAACACAAGGCTGGATAGTCGACGTAGCTGTGTAGATGATGAGCACATCGCCTCTACTCCACCATCTCAGGTGCTTGCTCTAACATGGAACTGTTATATGTGGTTGCGTGTTCCGTATGATGTCTAGTTTGTATTGCTTCTAATTTTGTTGAATTGCATCTGCGTAGCTTACAAATTATACCTGCAACAATCACTTACCCATAAGACACATTTATCTTGGGAGTGTGATGTAGGTTGCATCTTGCATTGTCTTCTAGCTTGTACTACTTAAAATTTCTTGAAATGGCACTTACGATGAGACACTTTTTACCTGATAGTGATATTGGTTGCATGTTCATATGGTGCCTAGCATTCATTTATTCTAATTTTGATGAAATGCCTCCCACTTACTATTTTTAATTCATATTCCATCCTCCTATCATACGTGTGAATATGCAATGTTGTCTATTTTTGTATATATTCCATCCTCCTATCATGCGCTTGCCTTATATCAAAGTAGTGTTCGTCTGTATCATGCATCATCCAGTTATGCAGCGCTAATTTTATTCATCTTATTATGGTTTTGACTTCATAAGGCAATATCAAAAAAGAGGAAGGAAAAGAGTAAGTTAGAGATGTTGGTGGTTCTCCGGACCAACGCAAATAGAGACTCTCTAGATTTGCCACTACTACTGCTAATGCAGTTGAAGTCCCAAGTCTACATAATGAGTTCATCTCCCGTACTCCACCATCGCAGGTGCCTGCTCTAAGTTGACAATGTGATAATTGGTTTCATGTTCCATATGTTGTCTTGCCTGTATTTCTTCTATTTTGATTAAATTGCACCCGCAAAGTTTATACGTTATACATGTGCATATGACATGCCTTTCAATTCTGTGTGTACAATACACTGCATCTATCTATCATACCATGTTCTTACATCAAAGTACTGCTGTTGTGTATCCCGCATCAATCACTCATGATTGGACGCTTTTAACACGGCAGTTTGATAGTGGTTGCATCTTGCATTGATTTCTACGTTGTACTGCTTCTAATTTTTCGAATTGCCACTTATGACAAGAAACTTTTAACTTGGCAGAGTGGTATTGGTAGCATCTTTCATATGGTGTCTAGCTTGCATTACTTCTATTTTCTCGAAAATCCTTTTGCTTACTTTACACATCATAGCTGTGAATATGTCACGCCGTCCTGTTTTTCTTACATATTCCATTCTCATATGGTTGTCTTACATCAAAGTATTGCTTGTCTGTATCATGCATCAATGAGTTCTGAAGAGCGATTTTATTCTTTTGTGTTGTGGGTACGGCTTGACATGGCAAAGTCAAAAAAGTGCAAGGAGAAGAATATAGTAGGGAATGGTGTTACTCGTCGGGTGAAACGGAAAAGGATCTGCCCTCAAGATTCTGCTGGTACTTATAGTGCAGTAGAAGATCAAAGTCCACCGGCTAAATCTACAAACACAGTATCACCTGATCCACCAGCTGCAGCATCAGCTTCAACTGTACCGGCATCTCAAAGAGTTACTCGTTCGTTTGCTTGGGAACTGGCTAGTTCCCAAGATGCCTTCACACATAACACTAGTTACTAAGCACTACTGACACAACAGGACTTGGCAAGACCAGACGAACCTCATGAGCATCAACACCAAGAGGGTAGCTAACCAAGTCAAGTTGCAGTTGCATGCTCCTTTATATGTACTCGCATAGTTTGATGTGCACTAACACTTTCCATATTCGTTGTTGAACTAGCACCACGGTGCAAGCGGAAACAGACATGAGGGATAATTCTTGACAGATTAACAAAATCTGAAGGAGGGAGAATGGAGATCCATTTTGAGGCCAGTTTAAAAAGGCCACGTGATGCTACACAGTCAGCCAAGTTAGTATCAGAGGCAGTCGTTGCCGTTAGGTGTCATGCATGTATCCTCCCAACGTGGATCCAGTACAGGAATGAGAAAGACAATACCCAATTTAACACCTTCCTTGACCATTTATTCGTAAGTAATGTTATTCATCACAATTTGTAATATTGTCTTGCTCTATCCCATACTTTCTAGCTTCGTCCTAATAAGACTCACATTCTTCTTTCAATAGATGAGGTTCAAGTTGGATCCGAAAGATGATGCAACTAAATAAGGATGCACTCATGTTTTTCAGTCTGCTCTGCGACAGTATCGGTACCACCTTATAAAAGCTCACTTTCAAGGCAAGGCTAACAATGAAATCGCCCAAACATCTACAGTGGAATATATTACAGATGAAGGCTGGACATCCCTTGTTAAACACTAGTCTGATCCAAAGTATCAGGTAGGGTATATCTATTTGATCAGATCACATACTGAACTTGCATTTATGTACGTGCCTTACAAGTGTATCTTCTTCTAGGCTAACTGTTTGAAGACCAAGACCAACCATTCTAAAGTGAAATTCCAACAGACAACAGGATCTCGTAGCTATATTGTACACTGCAAGGGTCCTGTAAATAGCTGCTAGTTCCTTATTTTTTCTATGCCATATTATCGTATCTATATTGACTTGTTCCAAATACAAAAGAAAGCCCGTGCGTACCAAAAAGAACCTGAACCGAATGCAGTGGAAATCTTCAAGCATTGCCACACCAGCGAGATGAAGGGCATGAGCACACTAGTTCAAGCCGCTGTTGTATATCCTTACTCCTCCTGCCTTTGAACTACTTGTTACTATGACGTGTTCATTTAATGGCTTGGTTTGCAGCAAATGTTAGTTACTCTGTTCACTTTTATACACAGCTGTCTTAACGTATCATTTCACCTTACACGGTTTAAAAGAGATGAAGGATATTCTTTTGGTCTTGATCTGTAATCTAGTTGTGGTGTTCACGTGCCCACACAATGATACAACAGTCTGTTTGTTTTATATCTGTTTGCCCATGATATGGATGATATCATACTATTGTCATCCTACTTTAAACCATGTCTCTTTATCCTTACATGTCAACCAATGTGAGCAAATAGACAATAGAGTAGGCATGCTACATGGACATATGTTCTGAAAGTAATTTTATTATGTAGTTGACACTACAATACATGATAATGTATTACAGTAGTTCACCAAAATAAGTTATGTATAAACGTGAAACCTACTTTGTTCGTTTTTGTCTCTTTAGTAACTTATCTGCTACACTGATCTACAAGTTCAAACTTTCAGCAAGCTATGGAACAAATGATTCAATAGCCACAACCACGTGAAGGTGAAGAGGCTACCACAGGCACAGTGTCACCTCTTGCTACAGTGTGTCAGTATCTCTCCACTAATAGTGCAAAAAGCACCTTCCTGCGTAATTCTGTGTTGGTTAACAAGGTAACCTCGTCCAAATCGCCTACTGAACAAAATCTTCCAGTTAGACAGAGTGATATATCTTTGTTCCAGACACAAGTCCAATCCCTAATGGACATCGTTTCGGAAACAAGAATAGTGGTTGACAAATGTCGTCAAGATATGAATGGTTTTGAAACCAGACTATCAGACATTTGCTTCGTTGTTCAAGAGCAATGGCAGAAAAAAGGGGAAGATCATGCTGCTCCATCAGATTCTACAGCCTCAAACCTTAGCACTCAGGTCAAATGATATGTGCTTCTATACATATGATGGTGCTTTTATTGGCAAGGACTGTAAACTTTATGACAACATGCCTTTTGTTGAATGGTTGGAATTTATTTCGTTGTGACACATCATTTATTGTGCTGCCAAAGGCTGCAGAAATTACAACACTATTTTTTATTAGTGTAGGTTTATCTTAGTAATGTATTCGGCCGAAATCTTCGTAGGATCCCAACGTGCCAACATTCGTCGGGCCCATTCCAATTGGGCTAAAAATGATAATGGGCCATAATTTGTATGTAGCCCACTAAAAATATCTGGGCCTAAATCAGCATAAGCTTTCATATTTTTTGGTAGTCCTGTGCCCACAGTGGGCCTTTAATAGGCCGAAACATAATTTGGGCCCTCAGTATCAATAGGCTGTTAACATGTGTAAATATCTCGAGCCCATTAAAACATTGGCCTTTAATAGGCCGAAAGTGAGATTGGGCCCTAATTGTGCCAAATAACCCACTGGTCATTAGCAGGCCGAAATGTATCTCAGCTCGTGGTGGCCCATTTACAATGCGGATCATTCACATGCCGAAATTCAGACATGCCGTAAATGCGTCGATCTACTACACGGGTCTTTAACAGGCCGAAAGTTCGGTCGGGCTTGATTAGTGTCAGTTTTATATGGGCCGTTAATAGGCCCGATGTGACATTGGGCCACTTATGGCCCATGGATTTCGTCCGACGTTAATGATGACCCACAAGTATAGGGGATCTATCGTAGTCCTTTTGATAAGTAAGAGTGTTGAACCCAATGAGGAGCAGAAGGAAATGATAAGTAGTTTTCAGTAAGGTATTCTCTGCAAGCACTGAAATTATTGGTAACAGATAGTTTTGTGATAAGGTAATTTGTAACGGGTAACAAGTAATAAAAGTAAATAAGGTGCAGCAAGATGGCCCAATCCTTTTTGTAGCAAAGGACAATCCTGGACAAACTCTTATATAAAGGAAAGCGCTCCCGAGGACACATGGGAATTATCGTCAAGCTAGTTTTCATCACGTTCATATGATTCGCGTTCGGTACTTTGATAATTTGATATGTGGGTGGACCGGTGCTTGGGCACTGCCCTTCCTTGGACAAGAATCCCACTTATGATTAACCCCTCTTGCAAGCATCCGCAACTACAAAATAAGTATTAAGGTAAACCTAACCATAGCATGAAACATATGGATCCAAATCAGCCCCTTAGGAAGCAACTCATAAACTAGGGTTTAAGCTTCTGTCACTCTAGCAACCCATCATCTACTTATTACTTCCCAATGCCTTCCCCTAGGCCCAAACAATGGTGAAGTGTCATGTAGTTGATGTTCACATGACCCCACCAGAGGAAAGACAACATACATCTCATCAAAATATCGAGCGAATACCAAATTCACATGACTACTTATAGCTAGACTTCTCCCATGTCCTCAGGAAAAAAACGTAACTACTCACAAATTATATTCATGTTCATAATCATAGGGGTATTAATATGCATAAACCATCTGAACATGTGATATTTCACTGAATAAACCAACTAGCATCAACTACAAGGAGTAATCAACACTACTAGTAACCCTCAGGTACCAATCTGAGGTTTTGAGACAAATATTAGATACAAGATGTCACACCCTAGCTAGTTCAAGCATTAGAATGTGCATCATGTTTAAATTCCTCTTAAATT
>NW_024119689.1:0-13890 GCF_003073215.2 Triticum urartu
GCGGTCCGACAGAGTTATGCCTCGGCCAAAGCCGTCGGCATAGACCAAAAACTATGCCGACGGCTTTGCCATCGGCATATCTCTGCCACGTGGCGCATCCTGGTATCTCCTGGGCTTATATATGCCGACGGCTTTGCCGTAGGCATAGTTTTTTTCTTCTTCTTTGTTTTCTCTTTTTCAATTCATTTGACAGCATTTCAAAGCAGAATAATATATAATTATGCAAAAATATGACAGTTCATCATGTAAACATACTCAAGTTCATCATCATCATCTAAACATACTCAAGTTCATCATCATCACCATCTAAAGATCATCACCGGCGAAAGTTCATGAACATAAAACTAGTGCAAGACATGGAACGTAATAAAAGTAGGAACATGAAAGGCATGGCACGACGGCCACATGCACGGAATCGTCATCGACATCAAACAAGACCACCTCCGCCAAAACCACCACCACCAAGACCACCTCCGCCAAAACCGCCACTGCGACCACCATCACTCTGGAAGATCGGAGTGACTGGGGTCGACGGAGCGGGAGTCGAGCCACCGGTCCCCTACATGTTTGAGAGAAGATTCTAACGGTAAATATGATATGATAGTGTTGAATGAATGAAAACTAGTTTGTCAGTAGTTAGGCAAATGTACTAACTGAACTATCACTGCCTAGGGCCACCCATTCATCGAACGTGGGCACGTGTGGGTGTTCTCCCGTAGGTGGTGGTGGGGGTCCCATTTGTGGTGGATCCGTGCGGTTACTCCGAGACGCCAACATAGCCTGGATGTTAGTTAAACAAGCAAACTAGAAGGTCAGAAGGAATGAAAGTGCAAAAATTTAGCTTGGTTTTAAGAGGGAAAAACTAACCGCCATCATCTGACGGTTGTAATCATCATTTGCCTTCACTCGTTGCAAGTACTCACGCAGCTCGAGATTCCTAAGCTCGACAAAGGCCTTATATGCCTACATAATTTAGGTTGTTTCTAAGTGAGCAATGCTGAAAATAAACTGAGAATGCTAGAGAGAAAAAGATAAAGGGGAAGTACTTATAGCATGCTGGTGGGCTAAGGGAGTCTGTGAACGCCCCGTACTCTCTAACTGGCACGGGTTGGTAGACCGAAGCCGTGTGCACGAGATCGAAGGAGTGATCAAGCCATCGAAACACGGATACCGGCCATGTGACTTCCCCTAGATGGCCACCACCGCCGTGTCATCGATCTGAGACTGGGCGACCTCAGGAACAGGAACATCTGGATGCAACTTCTGATAGTGCTGAGTGTAAGACTCCAGGTGCTCCTCGGTCTTGCCGTAGTACTGGCTCTCGCCCTCCTTGGGATGACTCCGCTCGCGGGCCAGCTTCCACGACTCAATGTCTGAGAGCGGCCTCTTCAACTTGTCCTCCTGCAACGTCAAATAGAAGTTAGCCATACATAAGAACATGACGGTAAAGAAGAAAAAAAATGCATCATGCATATAGATATACCTTCATGGCCTTGAAGTCCCAGTGGTTCCTGTTTCCTTGGCCGTGTGTCCCGTCTTTTCCACGGTTAGCCCGGGCCTTGATGCTCTTGACAGCAAACTCTGCATCGTCGCCGAGCCACCTATCCACCAAACTCGCCCATCCGTCATGCCTTCCATAGCACCAACGAGGAACAACCTATGCAAATTTTGGAAGCATGACATGTGAGCACGAAACATATAGTTGATTGCTTGAAACAATGATAAGTTAGTAATAGTTACCATCATGAACTACTCCCTGTTCAAGGTAAGTCGTTGCCTCTGCGCTTGAGTTTTGGTCATCTTTGGGTGCAGGTAGATGTGGTAGTACTGCGAGACGGCAACCCAGCGCACCTCATACTGCAACTGATGAGCTTTCTTCTTCGCAGCCGCAAGAAAGACTACGTCGGCTCTGGCCTTGTGCTCGTCAAGAACTCTATAGAGTTTCTGCAATCATGCATAAACCAGAAGCAAACAAGGCATGAGTTGAGTGATTCAATGATAAACTATGAACGAAACGGAAGACAAGTGATTCAGAACAGAACTTACCCAAAATTTGGTGATCACGGCCTTAGCGGCCGTCCCGTACTCCGCGTTGCTGCAAGCCTCGTAGTGAGCCCAGCTCGTGGCCAAACCCCGCAGCTGCGGGTCCCTGTTTGGCCGCGGGCAGAATAGGCCAGGCCAAAACTCCTTCAACAGGACAGTGATAAGGCCGTTCGGTTTACGGCCCTTGCCGCAAAGGATCCAGTTCTGCAAAAGAATCAAAGGATTGCCATGTGTACAATAAGAAAATGTTGTCATGTGTTGAAAATATGATTGAGAGGCACATACTCTGTCCCCGCAGGTTCAATTAGCCACTTGTGCGCCTCGATAGATGGTGGTGTAGCTAGTCCGGCAATACCACGCAGCCACCCCTGCGGAGCACCAGGTGGCAAGTCACCCCACAACTGGGGATCAACCTCCCCTCCACCACCAACCTCGCCCTCCTCCTCACCCTCCTCCTCGACCTCCTCCTCCTCGGCCTCCTCCTCCTCGCCCTCCTCCTCCTCACCATCAGGAACATACTCCTCCTCCTCAGACTCAGAAGGTGCCTCTATATACGAGGGCATCGAAGAAGACCCTCCTATTTCGGACACGGCCTGGAGTTTTTTGCCCCGGTTGCATCTCCCCCCACCGCCTCCTCCTCTAGGGTCTCCTCCCCCGACCCCTCCACCTCCCTGTGAGGTGTCATCCTCGCATAGTCGGGAGGGAACCTTGTGGGCTGGTCCACTCCGAGTAAGTCCTTTGAATTTACTGAGGAAACTGGCGCCGCTGTACTTGCCCATGATTAGCAAACCTGCATTGAGAAGAGAATAAACAATTAGAAAGGATATCAAATAAACAAGCATACAGGAAAAACATTAATAACAAAAGAGCACATTAAACATACTATTGTAATCATCATTAAAAGAACTTACATTTTCTAGAACCCATATGAATCATCACTATTGTAATAACCACGAGATCTAGCCCTTTGACTTTCCACAGACGGGCTTTGAAAAGTGGACCTCTCCACCCGGTTGTGTCAGGTCAGCTCAGAGGGACACCTGGGAGCAACATCCGGGTACTTTGGAGCAACATCCAGGCCAGACCCACAACAAGATCCCCTCCGTGTAGACCGACGCGTCCGTTTCCCCCCTCCAGGTGCCGGCGGCGGCGCCGTCCGTGAGGGGGGCACACCCGGCGGCGCCATCCGTGAGGGGGGACATATCCCAGAGACGCGTGCCGCCTCTTCAAACATGCCACAACACCACCCAGCATGTATGAGGGGCCGGTGCGACGCTCCGGTGGCATTGCTACCCCCAGGCCCCCATCTCGCCTAACCCGTGTAGCGTTTGACCACGGGATCTAGCCATTTGACTTTGCACGGACGGGCTTTGACTAGTGGACCTCCCCACCCGGTTGTGTTAGGTCAGCCCATAGAAACACTCTGGAGCAACATTTGGGCCAGACCCACAGCAAGATCCCCTCCGTGTAGACCCCACGCGTCCGTTTCCCCCCTCCAGGTGCCGGCGACGGCGCCGTCCGTGAGGAGGGGCACACCCCGGACACGCGTCCCGCCTAACCCTGGAGTAGTTGACCACGAGATCTAGACCTTTGACTTTCCACGTACGGGCTTTGAACAGTGGACCTCTCCACCCGGTTGTGTCAGGTCAGCTCAGAGGGACACCTAGAAGCAACATCCGGGCCAAACCGACTGCTACATCCCCTCAATGTAGACCCGACGCGTCCGTTTCCCCCCTCCAGGTGCCGACTGCGGGCGGGCTTTGACTTTGCACGGATGCGCTTTGACCAGTGGCTCTCTTCCCCCAGTTGTGTTAGGTCAGCCCATAAGAACACTTTGGAGCAACATCCGGGGCAGACCCACAGCAAGATCCCCTCCGTGTAGACCCGACGTGTCCGTTTCCTCCCTCTAGGTGCCGGCGATGGCGCCGTTCGTGAGGGGGGCCAAACCCCGGAGACACGTGCCGCCTCTTCGGACATGCCACCGCACCACCCCGCATGTATGAGTTGCCGGTGCGATGCTCCAGTGGCATTGCTAACCCCAGGGCCCCTGTCCCGCCTAACCCTGGAGCGGTTGACCACGGGATCTAGCCCTTTGACTTCCCACGGACAGGCTTTGACCAGTGGTCCTCTCCACGCGGTTGTGTCAGGTCAGCACAAAGGGACACCTGGGAGCAACATCCGGGCCAAACACACAGCTACATCCCCTCCGTGTGGACCCGACGCGTCTGTTTCCCCCTCGAGGTGTCGGCGGTGGCGCCTTCCGTGAGGGGGTTCAAACCCCGGAGACGCGTGTCGCCTCTTCGGACATGCCACAACACCACCCCGCATGTATGAGGGTCCAGCGCGATGCTCCGGTGGCATTACTACCCCCCCAGGGCCCCCATCCCGCCTAACGTTGGAGCAGTTGACCACGAGATGTAGCCCTTTGACTTTCCACGTAGGGGCTTTGAAAAGTGGACCTCTCCACCCGGTTGTGTCAGGTCAGCTCAGATGGACACCTGGAAGCAACATCCAGGCCAGACCGATAGCAACATCCCTCAGTGTAGACCCGACGCGTCCGTTTCCCCCTCCAGGTGACGGCGGCGGGCGGGCTTTGACTTTGCATGGACGGGCTTTGACCAGTGGACCTCTCCACCCGGTTGTGTTAGGTCAGCCCATAGGAACACTTTGGAGCAACATCCGGGCCAGACCCACAGCAAGATCCCCTCCGTGTAGACCCGACGCGTCCGTTTCCCCCCTCTAGGTGCTGGCGGTGGCGCCGTTCGTGAGGGGGGCTAAACCCCGGAGACGCGTGGCGCCTCTTCGGACATGCCGCCGCACCACCCCGCATGTAGGAGGGCCGGTGCGACGATCCAGTGGCATTGCTACCCCCCAGGACCCCCGTCCCTCCTAACCCTAGGGCGGTTGACCACGGGATCTAGCCCTTTGACTTCCCATGGACAGGCTTTGACCACTGGACCTCTCCACGCGGTTGTGTCAGGTCAGCTCAAAGGGACACCTGGGAGCAACATCTGGGCCAAACGCACAGCTACATCCCCTCCGTGTAGACCCGATGCGTCTGTTTCCCCCTCGAGGTGTCGGCGGTGGCGCCGTCCGTGAGGGGGTTCAAACCCCGGAGACGCGTGTCGCCTCTTCGGACATGCCACAACACCACCCTTTCCACGTAGGGGCTTTGAACAGTGAACCTCTCCACCCGGTTGTGTCAGGTTAGCTCAAAGGGACACCTGGAAGCAACATCCGGGCCAAACCTACAGCTACATCCCTCCGGGTAGACCCGACGCGTCCGTTTCCCCCCTCCAGGTGCCGGCGGCAGGCGGGCTTTGACTTTGCACGAACGGGCTTTGACCAGTGTACCTCTCCACCCAGTTGTTTTAGGTTAGCCCACAGGAACACTTTGGAGCAACATCCGGGCCAGACCCCAGCAAGATCCCCTCCGTGTAGACCCGACGTGTCCGTTTTCCCCCTCCAGGTGCCGGCGGTGGCGCCGTTCGTGAGGGGGGCTAAACCCCGGAGACGCGTGTCGCCTCTTCGGACATGCCACCGCACCACCCCGCATGTATGAGGGGCCGGTGCGACGCTCCGGTGGCATTGCTACCCCCAGGGCCCCCGTCCCACCTAACCCTGGAGCGGTTGACCACGATATCTAGCCCTTTGACTTCCCAAGGATGGGCTTTGAACAGTGGACCTCTCCACGCGGTTGTGTCAGGTCAGCACAAAGGGACATCAGGGAGCAACATCCGGGCCAAACACACAGCTACATCCCCTCCGTGTAGACCCGAAGCGTCCGTTTCCCCCTCGAGGTGTCGGTGGTGGCGCCGTCCGTGAGGGAGGGCAAACCCCGGAGACGCGTGCCGCCTCTTCGGACATGCCACAACACCTCCGCGCATGTATGAGGGGCCGGTGCGACGCTCCGGTGGCTTTGCTCCCCCCAGGGCCCCCGTCCCGCCTAACCCTGGAGCAGTTGACCACGAGATCTAGCCCTTTGACTTTCCACGTACGGGCTTTAAAAAGTGGACCTCTCCACCCGGCTGTGTCAGGTCAGCCCAGAGGGACACCTTGAAGCAACATCCGGGCCAAACCGACAGCTACATCCCCTCCGTGTAGACCCGACGCGTCTGTTTCCCCCTCCAGATGCTGGCGGCGGGCGGGCTTTGACTCTGCACGGACGGACTTTGACTAGTGAACCTCTCCACCCGGGAGTGTTAGGTCAGCCCATAGGAACACTTTGGAGCAACATCCGGGCCAGACCCACAGCAAGATCCCCTCCGTGTAGACCCGACGTGTCCGTTTCCCCCCTCCAGGTGTCGGCGGTGGCGCCGTTCGTGAGGGGGGCCAAACCCCGGAGACGCGTGTCGCCTCTTCGGACATGACACCGCACCACCCAACATGACTGAGGGGCCGGTGAGCTGGTCCGGTTGCATTGCTACCCCCAGGGCCCCCGTCCTGCCTAACCCTGGAGCGGTTGACCCCGATATCTAGCCCTTTGACTTCCCACGGATGGGCATTGAACAGTGGACCTCTCCACGCGGTTGTGTCAGGTCAGCACAAAGGGACACCTGGGAGCAACATCCGGGTCAAACCCATAGCTACATCCCCTCTGTGTAGACCCGACGGGTCCGTTTCCCCCTCAAGGTGTCGGCGATGGCGTCGTCCGTGAGGGGGGCCAAACCCCGGAGATGTGTGCCGCCTCTTCGGACATACCACAACACCACACCGCATGTATGAGGGGCCGGTGCGACGCTCCGGTGGCATTGCTTCCCCCCAGGGCCCCCGTCCCGCCTAACCCTAGAGCGGTTGACCACGGGATCTAGCCCTTTGACTTCCCACGGACAGGCTTTGACCAGTGGACCTCTCCACGCGGTTGTGCCAGGTCAGCACAAAGGGACACCTGGGAGCAACATCCGGGCCAAACACACAGCTACATCCCCTCCGTGTAGACCCGACGCGTCTGTTTCGCCCCTCTAGGTGCTGGCGGCGGGCGGGCTTTGACTCTGCACGGACGGGCTTTGACCAGTGAACCTCTCCACCCGGTTGTGTTAGGTCAGCCCATAGGAACACTTTGGAGCAACATCCGGGCCAGACCCACAGCAAGATCCCCTCCGTGTAGACCCGACGTGTCCGTTTCCCCCCAGGTGTCGGCGGTGGCGCCGTTCGTGAGGGGGGCCAAACCCCCGAGACGCGTGTCGCCTCTTCGGACAAGCCACAGCACCACCCCGCATGAATGAGGGGCCGGTGCGATGGTCCGGTTGCATTGCTACCCCCAGGGCCCCCGTCCTGCCTAACCCTGGAGCGGTTGACCACGATATCTAGCCCTTTGACTTCCCACGGACAGGCTTTGACCAGTGGACCTCTCCACGCGGTTGTGTCAGGTCAGCACAAAGGGACACCTGGGAGCAACATCCGGGCCAAACCCACAGCTACATCCCCTCTGTGTAGACCCGACGGGTCCGTTTCCCCCTCAAGGTGTTGGCGGTGGCGTCGTCCGTGAGGGGGTCCAAACCCCAGAGACGCGTGCCGCCTCTTCGGACATACCACAACACCACACCGCATGTATGAGGGGCCAGTGCGACACTCCGGTGGCATTGCTACCCCCAGGGCCCCCGTCCCGCCTAACCCTAGAGCGGTTGACCACGGGATCTAGCCCTTTGACTTCCCACGGACAGGCTTTCACCAGTGGACCTCTCCACGCGGTTGTGTCAGGTCAGCACAAAGGGACACCTGGGAGCAACATCCGGGCCAAACGGCGGTGGCGCCGTCCGTGAGGTGGTTCAAACCCTGGAGACGCGTGTCGCCTCTTCGGACATGCCACAACACCTCCCCGCATGTATGAGGGGCCGGTGCGACGCTCAGGTGGCTTTGCTCCCCCCCAGGGCCCCCGTCCCGCCTAACCCTGGAGCAGTTGACCACGAGATCTAGCCCTTTGACTTCCCACGGGCGGGCTTTGACCAGTGGACCTCTCCCCCCGGTTGTGTTAGGTCAGCCCATAGGAACACTTGGGAGCAACATCCGGGCCAAACCAACAGCTACATCCACTCCGTGTAGACCCGATGCGGTAGTTTCCCCCCTCCAGGTGCTGGCGGCGGGTGGGCTTTGACTCTGCACGGACGGGCTTTGACCAGTGAACATCTCCCCCCGGTTGGGTTAGGTCAGCCCATAGGAACACTTGGGAGCAACATCCGGGCCAAACCAACAGCTACATCCACTCCGTGTAGACCCGACGCGTCTGTTTCCCCCTCGAGGTGTCGGCGGTGGCGCCGTTCGGGGGGGGGGCCAACCCCCGGAGACGCGTGCCGCCTCTTCGGACATGCCACCGCACCACCCCACATGAATGAGGGGCCGGTGCGATGGTCCGGTTGCATTGCTACCCCCAGGGCCCCCGTCCTGCCTAACCCTGGAGCGGTTGACCACGATATTTAGCCCTTTGACTTCCCATGGATGGGCATTGAACAGTGGACCTCTGCACGCGGTTGTGTCAAGTCAGCACAAAGGGACACCTGGGACCAACATCCGGGCCAAACCCACAGCTACATCACCTCTGTGTAGACCCGACGGGTCCGTTTCCCCCTCAAGGTGTCGGCGGTGGCGTCGTCCGTGAGGGGGGCCAAACCCCGGAGACGCGTGCCGCCTCTTCGGACATACCACAACACCACACAATATGTATCAGGGGCCGGTGCGACGTTCCGGTGGCATTGCTACCCCCAGGGCCCCCATCCCGCCTAACCCTAGAGCGGTTGACCACGGGATCTAGCCCTTTGACTTCCCACGGACAGGCTTTGACCAGTGGACCTCTCCATGCGGTTGTGTCAGGTCAGCACAAAGGGACACCTGGGAGCAACATCCGGGCCAAACACACAGCTATATCCCCTCCGGGTAGACCCGACGCGTCTGTTTTCCCCTCGAGGTGTCGGCGGTGGCGCCGTCCGTGAGGGGGGTCAAACCCCGGAGACGCGTGTCGCCTCTTCGGACATGCCACAACACCACCCCGCATGTATGAGGGGCCGGTGCGATGCTCCGGTGGCATTGCTACCCCCCCCAGGGCCCCCGTCCCTCCTAAACCTGGAGCAGTTGACCACGAGATCTAGCCCTTTGACTTTCCACGTAGGTGCTTTGAACAGTGGACCTCTCCACCCGGTTGTGTCAGGTCAGCTCAGAGGGACACCTGGAAGCAACATCCGGGCCAAACCGACAGCTACATCCCTCCGGGTAGACCCGACGCGTCTGTTTCCCCCCTCCAGGTGCCGGCGGCAGGCGGGCTTTGACTTTGCACGAACAGACTTTGACCAGTGGACCTCTCCACCCGGTTGTGTTAGGTCAGCCCATAGGAATAGTTTGGAGCAACATCCGGGCCAGACCCACAGCAAGATCCCCTCCGTGTAGACCCGACGCATCCGTTTCCCCCCTCCAGGTGCCGGCGGTGGCGCTGTTCATGAAGGGGGCTAAACCCCGAAGACGCGTGTCGCCTCTTCGGACATGCCACCGCACCACCCCGCATGTATGAGGGGGCGGTGCGACGCTCCGGTGGCGTTGCTACCCCCAGGGCCCCCGTCCCGCCTAACCCTGGAGTGGTTGACCACGATATCTAGCACGTTGACTTCCCACGGACAGGCTTTGACCAGTGGACCTCTCCACACGGTTGAGTCAGGTCAGCACAAAGGGACACCTGGGAGCAAGATCCGGGCCAAACACACAGCTACATCCCCTCCGTGTAGACCCGACGCGTCTGTTTCCCCCTCGAGGTGTCGGCGGTGGCGCCGTCCGTGAGGGGGTTCAAACCCCGGAGACGCGTGTCTCCTCTTTGGACATGCCACAACACCACCCCGCATGTATGAGGGGCCGGTGCGATGCTCCGGTGGCATTACTACCACCCCCCCCCAGGGCCCCCGTCCCGCCTAACCCTGGAGAAGTTGACCACGAGATCTAGCCCTTTGACTTCCCACGGATGGGCATTGAACAGTGGACCTCTCCACCCCGTTGTGTCAGGTCAGCTCAGAGGGACACCTGGAACCAACATCCGGGCCAAACCGACAGCTACATCCCTCCGGGTAGACCCAACGCGTCCGTTTCCCCCCTCCAGGTGCCGGCTGCGGGCGGGCTTTGACTTTGCACGGACGGGCTTTGACCAGTGGACCTCTCCACCCGGTTGTGTCAGGTCAGCTCAGAGGGACACCTGGAACCAACATCCGGGCCAAACCGACAGCTACATCCCTCCGGGTAGACCCAACGCGTCCGTTTCCCCCCTCCAGGTGCCGGCTGCGGGCGGGCTTTGACTTTGCACGGACGGGCTTTGACCAGTGGACCTCTCCACCCGGTTGTGTCAGGTCAGCTCAGAGGGACACCTGGAACCAACATCCGGGCCAAACCGACAGCTACATCCCTCCGGGTAGACCCAACGCGTCCGTTTCCCCCCTCCAGGTGCCGGCTGCGGGCGGGCTTTGACTTTGCACGGACGGGCTTTGACCAGTGGACCTCTCCACCCGGTTGTGTCAGGTCAGCTCAGAGGGACACCTGGAACCAACATCCGGGCCAAACCGACAGCTACATCCCTCCGGGTAGACCCAACGCGTCCGTTTCCCCCCTCCAGGTGCCGGCTGCGGGCGGGCTTTGACTTTGCACGGACGGGCTTTGACCAGTGGACCTCTCCACCCGGTTGTGTCAGGTCAGCTCAGAGGGACACCTGGAACCAACATCCGGGCCAAACCGACAGCTACATCCCTCCGGGTAGACCCAACGCGTCCGTTTCCCCCCTCCAGGTGCCGGCTGCGGGCGGGCTTTGACTTTGCACGGACGGGCTTTGACCAGTGGACCTCTCCACCCGGTTGTGTCAGGTCAGCTCAGAGGGACACCTGGAACCAACATCCGGGCCAAACCGACAGCTACATCCCTCCGGGTAGACCCAACGCGTCCGTTTCCCCCCTCCAGGTGCCGGCTGCGGGCGGGCTTTGACTTTGCACGGACGGGCTTTGACCAGTGGACCTCTCCACCCGGTTGTGTCAGGTCAGCTCAGAGGGACACCTGGAACCAACATCCGGGCCAAACCGACAGCTACATCCCTCCGGGTAGACCCAACGCGTCCGTTTCCCCCCTCCAGGTGCCGGCTGCGGGCGGGCTTTGACTTTGCACGGACGGGCTTTGACCAGTGGACCTCTCCACCCGGTTGTGTCAGGTCAGCTCAGAGGGACACCTGGAACCAACATCCGGGCCAAACCGACAGCTACATCCCTCCGGGTAGACCCAACGCGTCCGTTTCCCCCCTCCAGGTGCCGGCTGCGGGCGGGCTTTGACTTTGCACGGACGGGCTTTGACCAGTGGACCTCTCCACCCGGTTGTGTCAGGTCAGCTCAGAGGGACACCTGGAACCAACATCCGGGCCAAACCGACAGCTACATCCCTCCGGGTAGACCCAACGCGTCCGTTTCCCCCCTCCAGGTGCCGGCTGCGGGCGGGCTTTGACTTTGCACGGACGGGCTTTGACCAGTGGACCTCTCCACCCGGTTGTGTCAGGTCAGCTCAGAGGGACACCTGGAACCAACATCCGGGCCAAACCGACAGCTACATCCCTCCGGGTAGACCCAACGCGTCCGTTTCCCCCCTCCAGGTGCCGGCTGCGGGCGGGCTTTGACTTTGCACGGACGGGCTTTGACCAGTGGACCTCTCCACCCGGTTGTGTCAGGTCAGCTCAGAGGGACACCTGGAACCAACATCCGGGCCAAACCGACAGCTACATCCCTCCGGGTAGACCCAACGCGTCCGTTTCCCCCCTCCAGGTGCCGGCTGCGGGCGGGCTTTGACTTTGCACGGACGGGCTTTGACCAGTGGACCTCTCCACCCGGTTGTGTCAGGTCAGCTCAGAGGGACACCTGGAACCAACATCCGGGCCAAACCGACAGCTACATCCCTCCGGGTAGACCCAACGCGTCCGTTTCCCCCCTCCAGGTGCCGGCTGCGGGCGGGCTTTGACTTTGCACGGACGGGCTTTGACCAGTGGACCTCTCCACCCGGTTGTGTCAGGTCAGCTCAGAGGGACACCTGGAACCAACATCCGGGCCAAACCGACAGCTACATCCCTCCGGGTAGACCCAACGCGTCCGTTTCCCCCCTCCAGGTGCCGGCTGCGGGCGGGCTTTGACTTTGCACGGACGGGCTTTGACCAGTGGACCTCTCCACCCGGTTGTGTCAGGTCAGCTCAGAGGGACACCTGGAACCAACATCCGGGCCAAACCGACAGCTACATCCCTCCGGGTAGACCCAACGCGTCCGTTTCCCCCCTCCAGGTGCCGGCTGCGGGCGGGCTTTGACTTTGCACGGACGGGCTTTGACCAGTGGACCTCTCCACCCGGTTGTGTCAGGTCAGCTCAGAGGGACACCTGGAACCAACATCCGGGCCAAACCGACAGCTACATCCCTCCGGGTAGACCCAACGCGTCCGTTTCCCCCCTCCAGGTGCCGGCTGCGGGCGGGCTTTGACTTTGCACGGACGGGCTTTGACCAGTGGACCTCTCCACCCGGTTGTGTCAGGTCAGCTCAGAGGGACACCTGGAACCAACATCCGGGCCAAACCGACAGCTACATCCCTCCGGGTAGACCCAACGCGTCCGTTTCCCCCCTCCAGGTGCCGGCTGCGGGCGGGCTTTGACTTTGCACGGACGGGCTTTGACCAGTGGACCTCTCCACCCGGTTGTGTTAGGTCAGCCCATAGGAACACTTGGGAGCAACATCCGGGCCAGACCCACAGCAAGATCCCCTCCGTGTAGACCCGAAGCGTCCGTTTCCCCCTCGAGGTGTCGGCGGTGGCGCCGTCCGTGAGGGCGGGCAAACCCCAGAGACGCGTGCCGCCTCTTTGGACATGCAACAACACCTCCCCGCATGTATGAGGGGCCGGTGCGACGCTCCGGTGGCTTTGCTCCCCCCAGGGCCCCCGTCCCGCCTAACCCTGGAGCAGTTGACCACGAGATCTAGCCCTTTGACTTTCCACGTACGGGCTTTAAAAAGTGGACCTCTCCACTCGGTTGTGTCAGGTCAGCTCAGAGGGACACCTGGAAGCAACATCTGGGCCAAACCGACAGCTACATCCCCTTCGTGTAGACCCGACGCGTCTGTTTCCCCCGTCCTAACCCTGGAGCAGTTGACCACGAGATCTAGCCCTTTGACTTTCCACGTACGGGCTTTAAAAAGTGGACCTCTCCACTCGGTTGTGTCAGGTCAGCTCAGAGGGACACCTGGAAGCAACATCTGGGCCAAACCGACAGCTACATCCCCTTCGTGTAGACCCGACGCGTCTGTTTCCCCCGTCCAGGCGCTGGCAGGCGCTGGCGGCGGGCGGGCTTTGACTCTGCACGGACGGGCTTTGACCAGTGAACCTCTCCGCCTGGTTGTGTTAGGTCAGCCTATAGGAACACTTTGGAGCAACATCCGGGCCAGACCCACAGCAAGATCCCCTCCGTGTAGACCCGACGTGTCCGTTTCCCCCCTCCAGGTGTCGGCGGTGGCGCCGTTCGTGAGGGGGGCCAAACCCCGGAGATGCGTGTCGCGTCTTCGGACATGCCACGGCACCATCCCGCATGAATGAGGGGTCGATGCGATGGTCCGGTTGCATTGCTACCCCAGGGCCCCAGTCCTGCCTAACCCTGGAGCGGTTGACCACGATATCTAGCCCTTTGACTTCCCATGGATGGGCATCGAACAGTGGACCTCTCCATGCGGTTGTGCCAAGTCAGCACAAAGGGACACCTGGGAGCAACATCCGGGCCAAACCCACAGCTACATCCCCTCTGTGTAGACCCGACGGGTCCGTTTCCCCCTCAAGGTGTTGGCGGTGGCGTCGGCCGTGAGGGGGGCCAAACCCCCGAG
>NW_024119690.1:0-8704 GCF_003073215.2 Triticum urartu
ACTCCGCGACGACCATACCAACAACACAGACTTGCATATCAGGCAAATGCATGTACTTGTATGTCAAGCATCATCAGGCACATTGAGGAGGTTGCATGTTTAGTTCATAACTAGTCTACATATGATGAACTTTACTACTGCTTGATGTGGCCGTCCATGCACAACTAATTTGGGAACCCTTCTAGCCGAGTGTTCTCCCTCGATCACCACCATGGCTAATTCTCGGGTCAGTGGTTGGTCTAAAAAAATGAAAAGGTTAGTGCCTCCATAGAAGTAACAAGATGCAAGCTTAATTCTTAGGTCACAAATTTTTAAATGCTAGCACCGCTACCAGCATTTGTAAATACTAGTGAACTTGAACTTATGGTCTCCCGAGATATGAACTGATTGTGTTACAAGCAGACGCACAAAATCCAATGAGCTGATGTAAGTACATGTAAAAAGAAAATCAAGTTCATGTATATTAATTAGGAGAAGTTCAAAAAGAAACTTTTAAAAAGTTTGTACTGTTTTTGCTATAACAACTATATTCATCTTTGCAAACAATGTATATTACACGGTTAAAATAAGTTCTTTGGACTGAACTAAAATAATAAATTGTACTAGACTAAAATGAGCAAACGGAAATGAGCGTGTTACTGAAATATTAACTGATCGAACTGTAGTTTAGTGGAGGAATTCACATGAGTTAGTCGTCATTGAAGATCATTCCTTGTGGACATCCTATCAAAACAGATGTAGTGTCACTTGATGCAAAAAAAATCTCATAGTCCTTTGGAGGTATTATAAACTTCTTCGAACTTATAACAACTATCGCATGAACTAAGTGCGAAAGAAAGTGCGACCTTTTTTGCAATTTGTGTGAAAAAAAATCACTAGACAATCTAACATCTAAAATAATTAGCTGCATTTTTTATTTCTCTCACTACACTGATGTGCAGTATACATCTTACCAACTACACACGAAAACATAAGTTCGACATTTAACATCAATCCCTCTCAGCACTCTGTAATAGAGACCTATAAAAGAAATCTCGGGAACACAAAGTAGATAAATTACAGGCATCGACATAGACATATGGTGATGCGTAAGTTTAAATATCACAAACCAAACGAAGTACCATTTCTATCAAAACTCTGCAATGCACAATTAACACACTAATTATTACTATACATGGACAAAATAAGCTCAGCTTGGGCACAAAAACTTGACTGAAAATCGCAATATATTAAAATAATCCATTTTCTAGTCCACACAGTATTACAAAGGAGATCAATAAAACTATACCACCTCTGGGTCAAGTAAATATATTTCTCTGAACTTTCTAGTCATCCCTCTCATCCCAACAAGGACCTGCAGAAAGTAGAAACATGGTTCAGAAATTGGTTGGGTACCCATACTTTTGTACTGAGGTAAACCTTTTCATCGAACTGTTGCCAAATTTTCAAAGAACTTGAACTTCAGATTTTGAAGAAATTCAAACCTCACCTGAGTGAGTACTAAAGATGCAAAGAATAGGCTTTTTGGGGACTTTGACTTTAGCAACTTGTTTTTTCTGCAACCTGCAAAAAATAGGAACACGATAAGATTTTTTCAAGGGGAACTTAACAGGGTTTGGCGTTCGAATGATCTAGGGGGTTCTGTCCAAACTTTTTCAGAGTTTTTATGTAAATATGCATCGATCAGCAAATAGCATCATTTTAAGCAACAAAATTTTGATAGAAATCAACTTTCTAAGAACAACAAACACAGTAGTGCAGCAGCATGCACATTCATCTTCCTGAATTTCTTCTCACTTCCTATAAATGCAAAACTAGAATACATAGCAACAACAACCCCACATACACATTCATCTCTCAAATCTCTCTCAAACTCGCTCACTTCCTGTAATGCAATAGGATCGAGGGTCGAGAGCAGAGGTATGAGGAAAGAACAATTAATTGGCTGATGGATTCGAAGTTGAGATCAAACAAGACAAGTTAAGATTAAAGAACAATTGATTGTTCCCCAGATTGAATGGAAGGAAACAAACAAAATGAATCAATTTGATTACTCATTGCACTGTGGCAGCTACCTTTGTCAATCTTGAGCTGTTCGTGGGGCACCATGGGCGGCATGCTTGGCCTTCTCGTTCTCCTCCACGTCAAGGTTGCTAGTCTGCTCCTTCTCCTTCTCCTTCTCCTTCTCCTTCCTACTTCCTTCTCGATCGAAGTAACAACATAAACACCACCACTAGCAACATTAAAGGTGTGAGTAAGGGTTATGGTCAAATCAACATTCTGTACCTCTCTAGCTTTGCTAGTCACCGCACTAGAACTGAACTTCAGATAGAAAATAGAGGTAACAATAGCAGCAATTGGTAGCCGCGTAGGGGCATGCATCGGTAGCAACAGAAAAGGATGCGGCTATGCCGGGTAGTCCTAGGTGCAGCAGCAGCTTGCAGCAAGGAGCGACTTGCACTCAGCTCCTTGAGCGACCGGCCATAGAGGAACCAGTTGGACTGTTGAGCTGGTGGTCCTTGATCCCGTGACTCCTCCAGCAGGCTCCACTTTTTGCCACTGAAGCATAAGGCATGGCCTTGGAGCGGTCATGTTGCAGGGTGCCGAGTGCCTCGTAGAGATGGTTGGCGCAGACGCATCCGGAGGAGGGAACCAAAGCCATGCGGTAGGGAGACCGGCGGCGACACTCGGGGCAGAGAAGCCAGCCGAGGTCCACATGTGAGGTCGGAGGTTGTGGATCCCAGGCATGTGGCAATGGGTGGAGGTCAGAGCCAGTGTATGCTCGAGCATGGGAAAATCCTTGAACTTGGCGTACACCAGTAGTAGCACTTACTGGTTCTCCGCCACCTAAAATGCAGAACACATGGAAAATAAGAATTGCACTGATCCAAAATTAGATTCTGACTGAGTGTGTCACTTGTGTGTGATCATTCCTTGTGAATATTCCATCAAACAGGTTTGGTGTCACTTGATGCAAGAACACAAAACAAGCATACAGAAAGCTATAGTTCTTTCATTCAGCTATTTTTTGAATTGAGCAGTGCATTTCTCCCTCTCAACATCTGAAAAGTTCCAATTATCTGACGGCAACTATATTTGAACTCTGAACTACCATTGTACCTATTTTTTAAACTGTTTTAGTTACTGAATTTTTTCTGGTCTAGGCCCTAAACCACAGTATGTGTTTTTATTTTTTGTTTAACAAACTATAGAATTTTTTGAATCAAACTGCTACTGCAGTGTATACATATCTAAGTGAATTATTTTCCATCAACTAACTGATTTCACTTTTTATGTTGAACTTCTACAAATCTATTTTTGCTAGCAACTGAAAAAGCCTACAAAGGTGTACACATTTATAGCAAATCCTATGAGAGGCATTTTGATCATACCCATTTTAATGATACGTTGTGTCAACATGTGCATAGGAAAACCACTGCTGCATAATGACAATTGATCAATTTCTCCTTTTGCTCACTTCTTTGTCCCTGCCTCAAGCGAAACCAGATTTGACATTAGCTACAAACGAACATGAACATATTAAAACTAGTAGGCGAGTGCACTGAGACATTTTAGCAAACACATGGCGTGCACTTAGCAAAAGCTTATGCGGTGAAGAAGAAAGCTTATGGGGTGGGCAGGGACCTGGGAGCTGCGACGAGTGAACGGCCTGGGGCGGCTGGGTTGGACTACTGGTCGCACTGGCGGTGAACCCAACGCCCTGGTCACACTAGGATGATAGGCAACCAGAAGGAGGTAGAGGGGCGTGTCCATGGTGGAGACATTGAACGGCCCATGGTCGCACGTTGAACTGCCTGCACGCGGTGGGGAAGAGGGACGAACGGCGCGCGCTGGGGAGAGAGGTCGTGGCGGCGGCACGCTGGGGGAGGGGTGTGTGGCGATGGCGCGTCAGGGAGGGTGGTCATGGCAATGGCGCATCGGGGAGGGTGGTCGTGGTGGCGCCGGCGTCCGGCGGGGCTGGTGAGAGAGGCGGCGTCCGGCGGCGTGGGGGAGGTCCTCTATATAGGGCGCAAGGGTAACAGAATATTATTCTATTACGGGTAACAGAATAGTCCAGCCCTATATATATACAACCCGTCTATTCTGATAATATTATCGAATAGTTATTCTGATAACACTTCCGCACTGCATGCTCAACGCGAGGGCACTGCACTTTTCTTTAGCAAGAGCACTGCATTACAGAGATTAGTGAACTTCGCGTTGGAAAAAACTGCGTGTAGTGTTTTTTCGGTACTGTTTTCGCTCTAATTTTTTAACCGTTTATCGCAACGAGACGTGTAATATACCATTGGAAAGCTACAAATTAGGCGCAACTTCGCCATGTTGAACACTTTTCGAGATTCCCCGCGGTTTAAGAGCAGTTTTAAAAATGCTGCGGCCCACAAAGAGTGGCAGCGAGCGTTTTTTTGCGTTTTTTTCTAAATTGCTTGTCGGAATGAGGCAAATGATACCCCGTTAGATAGATATCGTCGAGGCGCATCTTTTTCATAACTATTGTTTTCTCTAATTCGTTACGGTTTAAGAGCAGTTTCAAATTTACTAAATCGCGGAATTCTGTTTTTTTTGAATTTTTTTCAATTTTCGGTATTGTTTTCGCTCTAGTTTTTGAACCGCTTGTCGAAACGAGGCATGTAATACGTCGTTGGAAAGCTATGGACAAGGCGCAACTTTCATATGTAGAAACGGTTTTGAGATTCCTTATAGTTTTAAGTTAATTTTGAAAATCATGCGGCAGACGACGAGAGGCAGTGGTCGTTTTTCGCGAAATTTTTACAAACGGTTGTCGAAACGATTCAAATGATATGCTGTTGGAAAGATATCGACGAGACACAACTTTTTCATGTAGAACACTCTATAATTCCTTACGGTTTAGGAGCAGTTTTAAATTTACCGAAATGCGGACACTCTGTTTTTCGCAACACCCAAATCGACGTGGGTACTTCATCCGACTGAAAACCGCACTGCATCAGACGTGTTAGAGAACTGCATGGTTTATTTTGTACAAACATAATTTTTTTTAAGGACGAGAAAGTAGAGTGCACTTCACATCGGGTGTAAATGAACCACAACACTATCAAGAAGTGAACCACATTACTTTTTTTTCGCTTTCGTAACAATTTTTTTGCATTACGGGATGAACAACATCACACGTCCGACCGCACTGCTTCAGAATGAAAACCACACTGCATCGGATGGGCAAGCGAGCTGCATAATTTCTTTTTGTCGGACGTAATTTTTCTCATCCGAGTTTTTATTGTCTTTGTTTTAACTTTTTTTATGAACGAGAGTGGACCGCAGAGACTAGGGCAAGTGAACCACATCATATGTCGAAGTGAACCTCATTACTTTTTTGTTGTTTCGCTAAAATTTTCACATTTTTCATGCTAGGCGCAAGTGAACGACATCACTCTCAAAGGTGAACCATATCTGAGGACTAAACACACTGCATGTAATGAGAAGCGAGCTGCGTGAGAGAACAAAGTGAGCTTCAAAACATACATATCCACTCATTATTTTTACACAGCGACACAACCATCCAGTACATAGCAGAATCAATGACACAATACCCAACCGAACTGCACTAGGCAAAGACTATACAAAATGACCATCCATTCTTACTACTCTTTCTCTCTGCGTTTCTCATAAACAACAAAATGGACTTCAAATGCACATTGATGTTCTCTTCTCTTTCTTACTGAGCGCACTGCAAATGATTTCCAGAAGAAAAAAAGAGTGAGCTGCAAGACAAAAAGAATGAGCTACACCACATTGTGAAACTAAACACACCAGAAAAAACTGAATCGCACCGGGTGAGCACTGCACACGCTACCTCGCCGAACTGCACCATTGGGGCTACCGTACTGCATGCACAAACCCCTGCAAAAAATGAATGTTTCATTTTGTCTTTTTTCTCACTCACTCCTTGAGGAGACTAATGAAGTGCACTTTTATACAAATTTTTCGGTGTTCCGAACTGCATCAGACAAAAAATTTAGCGAAGTAAATGGTTGCCTTACAAATTGCTCTTTACAAAGGGAACTAGATGCTTGTTACAATGAACTGCATAGATATTCTAATAACCAAATGCGATTGAATTGAACAGCTCCTACAAAGAAGGGGTCCCCCATTATTTTTTCAGAGCGAACCATAGATGTTTTTTCTATAATGAACAGCAATCTCTGAAAACTTAAAAAACCAACAAAAACAGCTTTTTGATACCTAGCCGTACTGCACGGACAACCTAGGAAAAGTTCAACAGTCCGTCAGCCGCACCGCACCTTCTGAAGTCCACCATATCCAGGAGCTGTAGTGCACTTGTGTTCATCGAATAGCAAGCACATGAGCACGAAACCTAATTGCTGGCTTGTTTGAGATGCACGGCAGCGGTCGCGGACTGCACGACTATAGGAGAGGAGGGGCATAAGCACGGGGATCTGCACGGCGAACGGTGAACCCACGCAAGAGGACTACAAACAGTAGCACACCGAGATGCAATTTGAGCTGTATCCATGGATCTGTGGCCGAGGTCACCAGACCCAGCTGCAATCTGAGAGGATGCTCGGGACCGGTGGTTGCTGCACCATGGCTAACGACGAGGGAGGCCGGCGAACCTGCACGAAGACAGGGGCCCTGACCAAGCTGCATGAGGGGCCGCGACCGAGCTGCACGGGGGCCGCGACTGAGCTGCACGTGGTGGGATGGCGCCCAATTCCCCACGGATGGCGCAGATGAGTGTCTCGTCGGAGACCGCCACGAGGAGAGGGCTCGTCCTCGACTTGATCCAGATTAAGAATGAATGGCGGATCCGGGCGTGGGGGATGGGTGACGCCGGGTAGGGGCGGCGCGAGACCGGCCCGAGGGGCACCAGGAGGTGCGGCCAACTGCGGCGCCGACGGGGGAAGAAGCCAGATTCGGGTGGGGCGACGGCGGCGGGGGAAGAAGGTGGGTCGAGGGAGGGCCGCGCCAACGAGGGAAGAAGGTGGATCGGGGGAGGGCGGCGCCGACAGGGGAAGAAGGTGGATCAGAGGAGGGTGGCGCCAGCGAGGGAAGAAGGTGGATGGGGGAGGGCGACGCCGGTGGGGGAAGGAGGTGGATCGGGGGAAGACAGTGCCGGCGGGGGAATAAGGTGGATAAGGGGAGGGCGGCGCTGGTGGGGCAGAAGGTGGATCGTGGGGAGGGGAATCGTGGTAGATGGGAGGTTGGGTGTGCTGGAGAGGAGGCAAGTGGTGTTAGTGGAAAGGAATCGGGGGTGTGGGGGCGAGTGGTGGTGTTATCAGAATGAGCTAGAAGTGTTATTAGAATAAGACTCTAGATGGTGTTATTAGAATAGACCCACCCTATATATATAACTATAATTTATTTTGCTTCCTCCTAGTTTCCTGACATCACGGTCCCACACCATTGTCAACCTATGTAGTATAGTCAATAAACGAGAGAATTGCACAAGAAGCGGCCGACAGCTGGGACCAAGCAGCTCAAGCAATATTTGTGTTTTTGAGGTGTGAGCATTGCAGAGTTTTTCAATGTTTAGCCCAGATATTATTTTTTTCTCCTGTGAACTACAACGAAAACATCGCTGTAGGTATTAACTGGGCGGGCTGTGGCCTGTCTAGCCCAGGCTAGATATCCAGCCCAGATATTAATTTTTTCAAGCTAAAAATGGCTAGCCCAGCAATACTTTTTTTAGGAATACCCAGGCAAGGTCAAGTTGTTATTCTCTGCCCCGCTGGGCTGCAAATCTTTCCTAGGAGGGATGCATTAGGCTTAACAAGAAAATGGGATTTAAGAAATAATAAATGGGATGTAATTATAATAACTGGGCAGTAACTATAAAAAAATGCACCAAACACGTGATTAATTTATAAAATATTATTTTTGGATATTGAAAATTGTAATTTAATTAATTTTTGTGAGCGCAATGTTTCGTTGGATTTTTACGTAATATAAATTTATATTGAAATTGTATTTAATCTGACTAGAAATTTCAGGATAAAAATATTTCGGATCCCATCAAAATGTGGGAAATTTTATTGAATTCTGTTTTGAACGGTTGGTTGAAATGGGATGTACTTTTAACAAACTGTAAATAGGCTATAGTAAATTCCATTAGAATTCAAAAATGGGCTACACATTCTTACAAATCTCAAATGGGCTATAAGTTCTCTGCCACACACTTCTGGCCTTACTAAGTTGACGCGTCCCCTAAAAAAACAGAGTTGACGCGTATGCAAGGCTTTGTCAACTTATAGTCAACACACGGTTCTAGCAACAGTGGCCATTGGATGCCCATCCAACAGATGCCGTGCTTCTTCTTCAATCTCGGATATTCTAGCTTCACCCGCCCAAAAAATCTGCGACTGGACCGACGCATCTTCAACGGCTCCTGTTGGTTCCGTCTGAGGCCTCGCCGTCGTCCTCCGCCTTGCGGCCTTGGTTCGCTCACCGTGCGCGGTGCGCCGCCCTCTTGCGTTGTCAACGTCGTCAACAACCGAGAGGAACAAGGAGATGACTGTACGTGGAGAGGATGATAGTAGGGACCCACCAGCATCATGGCAGTACGCAACCAAGTGCCTCTATAGTACAAGCCCAAAAATATGGTTCCTCCTAATGGTTGGACATCTGGGGCTCACGCCCTTGTCAACGTAGTCAATAAACGAGAGAATTACACTACGAGCGGCTGACA
>NW_024119691.1:0-14438 GCF_003073215.2 Triticum urartu
CCCGCCCGCAAGTCCCTCGCCCCCGTCCCCCCGCCCTCCAGGGCGGCAGCCGGCCGAGCTCGAAGCTCCCGCTACGGCACCTCGGCGCCGGGCGTTGACCCCTTCTCTTGCTCTAGCTCCGTCCGGCAAGGGCCTCGCCCCGCTACCTCTCTTGTCGCAACCAGGACCACTTCCTCACGCCCCTGATCGCCTCGCCACGACCATCTCCTCCCTGACGCCCTGGCTGCTGCTACAAGACCACCATGGCGCCATCATGGAGCCCTAGGTCCGAGATGACCACGACCATGCATCTCTCCTTGTGCCACTTTGGAGATCGAGACCATTGATAACCCACAAGTATAGGGGATCGCAACAATTTTCAAGGGAAGAGTATTCAACCCAAATTTATTAATTCAACACAAGGGGAGCCAAAGAATATTCTCAAGTATTAGCAGCGGAGTTGTCAATTCATCCACACCTGGAAACTTAATATCTACAGTAAAGTATTTAGTAGCAAAGTAATATGATAGTAGTGGTAACGGTAGCAAAAGGAATATTTTTGGTATTTTGTAGGGATGATAGCAATAGCAACGGAAAAGTAAATAAGCGAAGAACAATATATGGAAAGCTCGTAGGCAATGGATCGGTGATGGAGAATTATGCCGGATGCGGTTCTTCATGTAACAATCATAACATAGGGTGACACAGAACTAGATCCAATTCATCAATGTAATGTCGGCAGTTATTCCGAATATAGTCATACGTGCTTATGGAAAAGAACTTGCATGACATCTTTTGTCCTACCCTCCCGTGGCCGCGGGGTCCTCATGGAAACTAAGGGATATTAAGGCCTCCTTTTAATAGAGTACCGGACCAAAGCATTAACACATAGTGAATACATGAACTCCTCAAACTACGGTCCTCACCGGTAAGTATCCCGATTATTGTCACTGCGGGGTTAACGGATCATAACACATAATAGGTGACTATAGATTTGCAAGATAGGATCAAGAACTCTCATATATTAATGAAAACATAATAGGTTTAGATCTGAAATCATGGCACTCGGGCCCTAGTGACAAGCATTAAGCATAGCAAAGTCATAGCAACATCAATCTCAGAACATAGTGGATACTAGGGATAAAACCCTAACAAAACTAACTCGATTACATGATAGATCTCATCCAATCCATCACCGTCCAGCAAGCCTACGATGGAATTACTCACGCACGGCGGTGAGCATCATGCAATTGGTGATGGAGGACGGTTGATGATGATGATGGCGATGGATTGCCCTCTCCGGAGCCCCAAACGGACTCCAGATCAGCCCTCCCGAGAGGTTTTAGGGCTTGGCGGCGGCTCCGTATCGTAAAACATGATGAATCCTTCTCTCTGATTTTTCTCTCCCCAAAAGCAAATATATAGAGTTGGAGTTGAGGTCGGAGGAGCTCTAGGGGGGCCACGAGGTAGGGGGGCTAGCCCCCCACCCATGTGGACAGGTGGTGGACCCCCTGGTCTTCATCTTTTGCAAGGATTTTTTATTATTTCCGAATAGATGTTCCATGAAGTTTCAGGTCATTCCGAGAACGTTTGTTTCTACACTAAATAACACCATAGGAATTCTGCTGAAAACAGCATCAGTCCGGGTTAGTTCCATTCAAATCATGCAAGTTAGAGTCCAAAACAAGGGCAAAAGTGTTTGGAAAAGTAGATACGACGGAGACGTATCAACCATCAAGATCAAGACTTCCCCAGACCATGTCGTCTCACCGGATCGTCAAAAACCCCGGTTTTTGCCAAGTACCTCGACGCCCGATGCCTGGAACGACTACCGTCGCCGAAGACCCATGAACCAAAAACTTCAAGTTCAACTAATGTCGCAAGAACGAGACCGGCGGGTCCAAAGACCCCAAGTAAAACGACAACCCCGAAGGGATTCGAGTTCACCTTCGAAATGTGTACCACTACCGCCGCCCGAACATCTACAGAACATGAACCACTACTTCCCTTGATGACCCGATAACGACTACTTTCTCTACGAACCGACCCGCTTCGAAATGCACGCTTCGAAGGTATAACCGCCGAGAACGACCGTCCGAGAACGAATGCATGTGTTGTATGAGATGCCTGTTTGGATGTTGTATCTGCCTGCGAACGTTAGTCGTTGCCCCTCTTTTGCCTTGTCACCGACACGTGGGAACCCGGTATCCGGGAGCACCCCGCCATCCTTGCATGACACACTCCTGTCACTTTTCCTTTTGCACCGGTATCTCCGTGAGCTACCGGAACCGATATGGTGCCGTGGCATCATTTTCGAAATCGTCGCCGTGGCACCCTTTCTTTCCACCACCGTGACAAATGCTTCTTATTATGCTCATGTAAACATTTTCATAAATATTGCATAAAACTTGCAAGGTCATCCGCATCATGATAACAACATCAAGAATGTTTCAATTGTTGTTTGCTTAAATTACTAATGCATATGGGGATTTACTGGAATTGTTGTTGTTGTTTCCGGCCTCATTTTAAATGCCTAACTATGTTTCTACTCATGCTTCACCATGTTTAATAAAATTTAATATTGTTGGGTACATAAACGAGAGAGAACTAAATAATTGATGTGGTGTTTCGTCAATATGCAACACGTTGCATATTGAGCTCCACTTAATTTGTAGTGTTGTTTGTGCTCTTTGCCATGCTATGCCTCTTTAAACCGGACATGCATCATACTTGATTGTGCATCATGCCATATTTATGTGATGGTTGTTTACTATGTTGCTTGCTTCTTTCCGGGTTGCTTCTCTCATTAGCTTCGGTTTCGTTCCAGAGTTGTGAGGATCTGTTTGACTCCGTCCATTTGTCTTCTTCACGGACTCGTTCTTCTTCCTTGCGGGATCTCAGGCAAGATGACCAGACCCTCCAAATCACTGCTATCTTTGCTTGTGTCGGTGTCAAAACCGGCGGATCTCGGGTAGGGGGTCCCGAACTGTGCGTCTAAGGCGGATGGTAACAGGAGGCAGGGGACACGATCTTTACCCAGGTTCGGGCCCTCTTGATGGAGGTAATACCCTACGTCCTGCTTGATTGTTCTTGATGATATGAGTATTACAAGACTTGGTCTACCACGAGATCGTAGAGGCTAAACCCTAGAAGCTAGCCTATGGTATGATTGTCTATCGTCCTACGGACTAAACCCTCCGGTTTATATAGACACCGGAGGGGGCTAGGGTTACACAGAGTCGGTTACAAGGGAGGAGATCTACATATCCGTATTGACAAGCTTTCCTTCTACGCCAAGGAAAGTCCCATACGGACACAGGACGAAGTCTTCAATCTTGTATCTTCATAGTCCAACAGTCCGGCCAAAGGATATAGTCCGGCTGTCCGGAGACCCCCTAATCCAGGACTCCCTCAGTAGCCCCTGAACCAGGCTTCAATGACGATGAGTCCGGCGCGAAGGATCGTCTTCGGCATTGCAAGGCGGGTTCCTCCTCCGAATACTCCATAGAATATTTTGAACACAAGGATAGTGTCCAGCTCTGAAAAACAAGTTCCACATACCACCGTAGAGAGAATAACATTTCCACAAATCCAATATGCTGACACGTTTGACAGCATGACATCATGTCATGGCCCGGTCTTTATTCGAACAGTTTTTCTCAACCAGCACCGCATATATTGCGAGGCGGTTTTCTTGACACGTCTTGTCGAAGCTGAGATTGTGTGCCCCATATTACGGGATTCTCATCAATACGAACGTGGGTAACCCAACCGCGCCATCAATTACGGCGCCTGGGAAAGAAGCGATTTTACCAGGAAAGTGGGGAGGCGCATCGCCTCTTCCGTCCTTATAAAGGGACAAGGATTCACCCCTTTTACCCACGCCTTCTACCTCCTCACTTATCCATTCTCACGCACTTGAGCTTCAGCGCCCAAGTTCGCGTTCCTCTTCTCAAACCACTCCAAGCATGTCCGGAGCAGGAGGCAAGTGGATGGTCTCCTCCGTCACGGAGGAGCACATCGCGAAGTTACGAGTAGCCGGATATCTGGCCGCGGATATCGCGCATAAGCTGCCAGATGCGGGGCAGATCATCCCTACGCCCGAACACCATGAGAGGGTGGTTTCTCTTACCCGTTTCGTCCGCGGACTGGGATTTCCCCTCCACCCGTTTGTCCGCGAGCTCATGTTTTACTACGGGCTGGATTTTCACAATATGGCCCCCAATTTCATCCTCAACATCTCGGTGTTTATCGTCGTGTGCGAGGCCTTCCTCCGCATCAGGCCCCACTTCGGCCTATGGCTGAAAACCTTCAATGTTAAACCGAAGGTGGTGGTTGGCCAGCAAGCAGAGTGTGGAGGCACCATGGTGGGCAAAATGCCTAATGTCACCTGGCTCGAGGGCACCTATGTGGATACCATAAAGGGGTGGCAATCAGGGTGGTTCTACATCACCGAGCTGCGTGACACCAACTGGGTGGCGGCCCCCAAATTTCGATCCAGAATCCCCACGCGGCTCACCTCCTAGAAAGAGAAGGGCATGTCCTGGGGTTCTTCGGTAGAGCTGACAGAACTCCATACCTGCATCAGGAACATGATGAGCAAGAAAATCATGCTCGTCAACATGGTCCAGGTCATGCTCTTCCGCCGGATTCTCCCATGTCAACGACGGGCATTCAATTTGTGGGAGTTCGACCCGGCCAAGCACCAGACGCTGTGAGAGCTCTATGACACGACACACAAGGACGTCTGGAGGGTGCTGTTGAAGGGCGCCGAGGTACCACCTTCCCTCACCGAGGTCCGCGGACTCAGCGCAAAGCACCGTGCCAATCCGGTAAGTTTTTATATCTGACAGGGTATTTATTTGCCCCGGTTTAAATCATGTGCGGGATCTAAGCCTCCATGTCATTAACAGGACTGGATAAAGATAGCGGAGCAACTCGATTGCCCAGCCCCCCTGCCTGAAGATCCTGCAGATGCTCTCCTAACAGAGATGCTGGCTCCGACACCTTACGAGGTGCCGGTGAAGAAGACCAAGAAGAAGGTCACGGGGACCCGAAAGGGTCTCCGGTGCAAGGTTGTATCGGACTCATCGTCCGATGACTCCGACACGCACTCCTCCCACGAAAACGAGGAGGAGGAGGAGGAGAGTTCTCCCCCCCAGTCGGGGGAGACAAGAAAAGGAAGGCCGACCCAACCGGGGAGGCCGAAGGGTCTAAGAAGGGAAGGACCCTCCATCCGGACTGCTCCACGACGGCTGCCCACAGCGACGACGAGTGGTTCCCCAGGGACAAGCCCCTGGCGAAGTCGTAAGTATCCGGATACCATAGTAATTCATGGTATGTTTTATTGCACTGCTTCTTCTTATGCTGAATATGATTATGCAGCCCGTACCGAGCCCGTATCGACGTATCTTCGTCGGACGGTTCTTTGGACTCGTCGGATATGAACAACGATTCACTTCCGACCGCCTCCACCCCTTGCCCTACGGACAACGTCGAGGTGTTGTCTCAATAGGCACCGGGCCAAGGGGAGGTAGTCCTGGGGGCGCCTCGAGGCAACCTTCCAGACCCTGGGCGCAAAGGGAGCAAAATTCCCACGGGCTCCAAGTTCGGCCCCTAGCCAAAGACTGCGCCGGAACCTTCGGTGGTTCCGGACTCTAGCAGGCGACCCCCTGTTAAGAGGGGCAAGACGCCCGTGCCGGTGACCTCTGTCCAGCCAGAGGCACCGGACAACTTGCTGGAGGCGCTTCGCGGCGCTTCCATCGACGAAGAGCACCGCACTATCATGAGTGCGGTGATTGAGAAAGTTCAGTCCGCCAAAAACAGACTGACCGAAGCTTGTGCTAGCCTCCTAACAGGCTTTGACGTAAGCAATGAAAATACAGGAAAAATATTAGCGCATAGATAGTAGCCCCTGATGCTCTCTTTGGCATTCGCAAAGAAAGGCCGAATAGAGGATCAAATGATAACTCAGGAGTCTCATCAGAATATGTCTATGTGTATGTGCAGGCTTCACTGCTGGCCGCTGCCGCGCGTACTGCGGAGGTCTCTCCACTGAAGCAGGACCTTGAGCGGTCTGAGGACGAGCTCGGCCTTACCAAGAGGCAGCTGGAGGAGAGAAAAGGTAAGCAATACCTTTGTCTATATATTTAAAAAGAAGTTCGGGTGTAAAGTAATAGGATCATCATGGATTTTCCATGGGCCACGACCGAAGTGGCGACCCTGAAGAAGGCGCTGTCCGAGGCCGAAGACAAAGCGGCCAAGGAGCACGTTGAGCGGGAAAAGCAAGAAGCCCGAGTAGGCGAGGTGCAGCAAGAGCTCGAGGCTCTCGCCAAAAAACACGACTCCTTGGAGCTTGACTCTAAGACAAAAGAGTCCGAGCTTGCGAAGGCGCTCGAAAGCGCCCAGAGCGCCAAGGCTGAAGCCCACAAGGCCCTCCAGGAGATTGATGCGGTGAAGAAGATAGCAGCGGGTAAGGCATTCATTATGCAAAGCAAGCATGTGAAGGAAACTTTCCTTTTACTTACCCGAGTTCGGAGCTCTCCAGGAGCATTCACAGATCTTCCACGCTGTGTACTGGATGCCACGGAGTTTTACCGAGCTGAGGAGGGGAGCTCGACGGAGAAGTTGTTCTGGTATCAGTATACTGGGACAGAACACCCAATGCCCTTGAGCGACCAGCTGAAGCAGTTGGTCGAGCTTCACAAGGCGGCCGAACAGGCCATGAAGGGCCTTATAGTCCGGATGTGGCCTGGCGAGCCCCTACCCGGCAGCTACTTCGGTCTGGTGAGGCAGCTTGTGGATGCCTGCCCACGGCTGGAAGTCATAAAGCGGTTCGTCTGCATCGAGGGTGTGCTCAGGGCTTTTGCCCGGGCGAAGGTGCATTGGGCGAAGCTGGACGCCGTGAAGCTGGTGAAGGAGGGGCCGCCAGAGGGCAAGGAGCATCGTTGCCCCGAAATGTATTATGAGAGTGTCCTGAAGGGTTCCCGCCTTGTGGCAGATGAATGTGCCAAGGATGTAATTTTTGAATGAACATACTCATGTGGTCCTGTTATGTGAAACGAGTTCATTTGAGCTATGCAACGCTTATTTAATTTAAAATATTACCTTCTGTGTGGCCGTTTATAAAATCTGAGAGTTCGCCAATCGTTGGCTTCTGCCCCCATGTAACTAGTACTAGGGTGTTCAGGATGAACCTGAGCACTCTTTATCCCAATTTTGGGTCCTTCGAGGGAGGTGTTCAGCGCAACGAACCAGGCAATCGGACTATAAGGCTTTATCACTCTCACTTAGCCATAGAAGTCTACAATTTTAAATTTTGGTGAAGCCCCTAGTATCTGGAAGGCCGAATTTGGGGCACTATACATGCCTAAGGCGGGCAAGGCCGACTCCTCGCCCGAAGCGGAAAAATTATTTAAGTACTTGAGACCTCGCGAACGACGACCAGCTCTCGCCTTATCATGACTATTAGTTTTCGGCTTTCTCTACTGAGGTGCTTGTCCGGAAGAACCGGGACACAATCGCAGTAGTTCTCCCGCTGCTACCTTAGCTGATATAGCGGAACGTAAGGTACCAAAGCATGGGAGCCGGGCAAACCCAACTATTGACCCAAGACATGATTCGGAGCTGATGCATATAATGCTATAAGTTCGGGGTGCCACACTGTCGAAAGTGTTCGTACTTCTCGCGCCATATTATGTGGTAAACGGAAGCCCCTGGCGTACTGACTGTACCCGAATGTACGGGTGCAGATTGTCGTAAATGAACATATAAGAAAAAGGGGATGAATAATGCAATAATAGACTAATGTTATGCATTGTTATTTAAATAATACGTCGAAGCATACTGATACAAGTAATGCAATAACATAAAGTAGGACTGTTTGACGTGTCCTATCCAAGGGCAAGCTGCGTATGGAAAGTAGAAAGCGGGTATATCGAGTATTACTAGAGACCACCTGAGGGTTCCCGTGTACATCTTAGCTTCTTGCCTCCTTGGTTTTTCCTTCCCATAATGTGTCCGGCAATCGTACTGCCGGAAAGTGCTTCCAGAGAGTTAGGTCCTAAAAGAGAAAGAATGATAAAGGTATACAGCCTCTAGGGCGGTTAAACCGCATTGCGGGACGTGCCCTGATCGTGCCCCGCCTATGTCCATGGTATTTTCAGTGCGTAATTATGTACGCACGACATGGATTTCGTCGCTTGACTGGGACTGGGACGGGGGCCGAATTGCTAGGCGAGCTCTGAACGTGCCAGGCGATAATGTTGCAGTTTACTCTGGACTCGCTTGAAGGTGTCCGGGGGCTGTATCGCTGAATTAGTGGTTTGCCTTAAAAGGTTGCTTTGTGCTTCTGCTGCGAGGGCCGCAGTGTGCTCCTCCGTGCGGAGCAAGCGTTCTGTGTTTCCATTCACTGTTATGACCCCCCTAGGTCCTGGCATCTTGAGCTTGAGGTATGCGTAATGCGGTACCGCATTGAATTTTGCGAATGCAGTTCGCCCGAGCAGTGCATGATAGCCACTGCAAAACAGGACGATATCGAAGATTAACTCCCTGCTTCGGAAGTTGTCCGGAGACCCAAAGACCACTTCCAGTGTGATTGAGCCCGTGCAATGGGCCTCTACACTTGGGATTACGCCCTTAAAGGTGGTTTTGGTGGGTTTGATCCTTGAGGGATCTATACCCATTTTTTGCACTATATCTTGATAGAGCAAGTTCAGGCTGCTGCCACCGTCCATAAGGACTTGAGTGAGGTGAAATCCATCGATGATGGGGTCTAGGACCAGTGGGCGGATCCGCCATGACGGATACTAGTGGGCTGGTCCCTGTGATCAAAGGTGATCTCACAAGCGGAACATGGGTTGAACTTTGGGGCGACGGGCTCCATCGCATAGACGTCCCTTAGTGCATGCTTCCGTTCCCTCTTGGGAATGTGGGTTGCGTATATCATGTTCACCGTCTTCACTTGTGGGGGAATCCCTTCTGTCCTCTCGTGTTCGGCGGCCAGGGCTCCTCCTCGTCATCACTATGCAGCCCCTTGTCCTTGTTTTTGGCATTTAACTTGCCGGCCTGCTTGAACACCCAACATTCTCTATTGGTGTGATTGGCTGGCTTGTCGGGGGTGCCATGGATTTGACACGAGCGATCCAGTATGCGATCCAAACTGGATGGAGCTGGAGTACTTCTTTTGAATGGCTTTTTCCACTGACTGGTTCTAGAGCCTCTGAATCCGGCATTGACTGCCGTGTCATCGGTGTTATCACCGTTGTTGCGGCGCTTTGGTCTGTTACGACGTGTTCTGCCATTGGCATCTTTGGTATCCAAAGTGCCCGGATTCCATGATGTGTTGTTGCTGTGAGCCAGCCAGCTATCCTCGCCCGCGCAAAAGCGGGTCATGAGTGTCGTCAGGGCTGCCATAGACTTCGGCTTCTCTTGGTTGAGGTACCGGGAAAGCCACTCGTCACGGATGTTATGCTTGAATGCTGCTAAGGCCTCTGCATCCAGATAGTCGACAATTTGGTTTTTCTTTGTTAGGAACCATGTACAGAATTGCCTGGCCGATTCCCCTGGCTGCTGAGTTATATGGCTCAAGTCATCAGCATCTGGTGGTCGCACATAAGTGCCCTAGAAGTTGTCAAGGAATTCCTCTTCCAAATCCACCCAACTGCTGAGGACTCTGGTGGCAAGCTATTCAGCCAATGCCGAGCTGGTCCTTTGAGTTTTAGTGGGAGGTACTTGATGGCATGTAGATCATCACCGCGAGCCATGTGGATGTGATGGAGGAAATCCTCAATCCATACAGCGGATCTGTTGTACCATCATATGATTCGATATTTACGGGTTTAAAACCCTCCGGGAATTCGTGATCCATAACTTCATCAGTGAAGCATAGGGGTTGTGCGGTGCCTCTGTGCCGGGCTATATCACGACGTAGTTCATTTGAGTCTTGTCTGCTGTATTCGGCCCGGCTGGATTTACCTTTAGTGTATCCAGCGCGACGGTCATCGTCCCGCATTGGCACGTGCCCCCGTGACCCATATATTGATCTTGCAAGTTTTGCCCTACTGTCCAATACGTCTCGCAGGTCCTGTGTGTTGCCCCGGGCCTTGGTATTTTTGATTGAGTGGCAGCGGGGTGCAGGCTGAACTTCGGGCTGAAACGCCTCTCTGGCTCGGGCACGCGGTGGCCGGTCAGCCGCATCGTACACTGGTGATGGAGGTTTCAATGCTTCCTCCTCGAGGTGAGGTAGCAACCTGCGTTTTGGGTAACTCTTGGAGGGGCGCTCGAGTTCGAATTCCTCGGCCGCAAGGACTTCGGTCCATCTGTCTGCTAGCTAGTCTTGATCAGCTTGAAGCTGTTGTTGCTTTTTCTTCAGGCTATTTGATGTGGCCATAAGCCGGCACTTGAAGCGCTCCTGCTCGATGGGATCCTCAGGCACGATAAATTATTCTTCGTCGAGGCTCGCCTCGTCTTTGGAGAGAGGCATGTAATTTCCCTCCTCCGGTTCTCCATCTGCTGCCTGCTCTGGAGGGCTAGCTCGTTCATCCTCCGGCTCTAAATCATGCTGGAGGGGATTGTGGTTGTCTTCGGCACTATCCGGAGTGTTATTGTCTCTTGTGCCGGTATCACTACTTTTGCTGTGGCAGGACTTAGAGCGGCGCCGCTGACGTCGGCGCTTGGGTTGCTTCTTGAGGGGTCATCCTCCGTTGTTTCGTCACCATTGCCTTCTTTGGGGGTATCCACCATGTATATATCATATGATGAGGTGGCGGTCCAGCGCCCTATCGGCGGTGGTTCCTGTTCGTCTCCTGCATCGCCGTCCATACCATCAATGTCTTTGGAGTCTAAGTTGAGCATGTCGGTTAAATCGTCGACAGTGGCTACTAAGTGGGGGGGGGGGGGGGCGGGGATTTTTTTTCGCCGTCCGCATCCCAATCCTGTCGGACATAGTTCGGCCAGGATCCTCCTGACAAGGGGAGAGACCTTAATGAGTTTAGTATGTCGCCGAAGGGCGAGTGCTGAAAAATATCCGTGGAGGTAAACTCCATGATCGGCGCCCAATCGGATTCGCTAGGAACGGGCGCAGGCGGTTCGGAGTCCGTGGCCGGAGAAGGATCCGGCAGTCTGACAACACGGCTCTCGTGCAAGGTAAGGTCGATGTTCGGCTCAATATCCGCTGAGGGTAAGGCCTCCGTGGCCCATCCACCCGTCCATGGACGGCGCAACTAGCTCCGAATTGAGGGTTGGAGCGGCTGCCGGTGCGATCTCCCGAACACTGTCTGATGGTAGAGCTAAATCGTACTCATCGTGACCGCGTGACGCACAAGGCAGAGGCTCAAATCCGTCGAAGATCAAGACTCCGCGGATATCGGCCGTGTAGTTTAAGCTTCCAAACCCGACCTGGTGGCTAGGGGCGTGACTTTTGATCTGCTCTAGATGGCCAAGCGAGTTGGCCGGCAGTGCGAAGCCGCCAACACAAAGATTTGTCCGGGGAGAAAAGTCTCACCCTGGATTGCATCGCTATCGATGATCGTAGGGGCCATCAAGCCTAACGGCGACGACACAGAGGAACTCTCAATGAAAGCACCAATGTCGGTGTCAAACCCGGAGGATCTCGGGTAGGGGGTCCCGAACTGTGCATCTAAGGCGGATGGTAATAGGAGGCCGGGGACACGATGTTTTACCCAGGTTCGGGCCCTCTTGATGAAGCTAAAACCCTACGTCCTGCTTGATTTATTCTTGATGATATGGGTATTACAAGAGTTGATCTACCACGAGATCAGAGAGGCTAACCCCTAGAAGCTAGCCTATGGCATGATTGTATGTTGTCCTACGGACTAAAACCCTCCGGTTTATATAGACACCGGAGGGGGCTAGGGTTACACAAGGTCGGTTACAAAGGAGGAGATATACATATCCATATTGCCTAGCTTGCCTTCCACGCCAAGTAGAGTCCCATCCGGACACGAGACGAAGTCTTCAATCTTGTATCTTCATAGTCCAACAGTCCGGCCAAAGGATATAGTCCGGCTATCCGGAGACCCCCTAATCTAGGACTCCCTCACTTCATATGGATCCAAGTCCTCATACGGATCAAATTCGTCACGTGGATCAAATTCCTCAAAAGGATCAAAGTCCTGATATGAACATCATCGTGCTAACCCTTCTGTTTCACAGGGAAGATTTAAGGGCTATGAATATGAGCATTATTCTTCTAACCATTATGTTCATAAGTCCTCGAATTGCTTGTGGTGTGACAAGAGCAAGTGTATGTTAGTAGCGAACATGCTATGCTGAGTAACGGAACATACTAGGGAGTTTCTTAGGAGTTTACAATCATATATTATGCCACTAGGATGCATCTCTCTTAAAATATTTAATTAATCAGAGACTTGGCATCTCTGAATGGATTGCGCTATCGTACTACTCCATCTATTCCTAAATATAAGTTTTTTTAGAGATTCCAATGCGGACTACATACGAAGCAAAATTGTGAATATACACTCTAAAAATGTCTTAATACATCCGTATGCAGTCTTTATTGTAATCTCTAAAAAGACTTATATTTAAGAATGGAGGGAGTACTTAACAACGATGACCAATTATTTTTTGTACCCAAGATTGAACTTGGAATCTCACTGACAGCCAGGACAAGAGTATAGTTGTTAACTAGCAATTGTGAAGCTCAGCAATGACGATATGTTTATGTCTTCCAAAAGAAAGGTGATGTTTTTTCTATCAAGATAAAACAAACAATTCAGCTAAGCAATGAATAGCTTTTTAGCGGTCCAAGTAAGTAAATATGGTGAAGCAATAAGTATGAGCATTAAAAAATCTCTTGTCCTTGCTGGCTGCATGTAAATCCAATAATATCGATGCAACACTTTGTTGGGGAACTTAGCATAAATTCAAAATTTTCCTACGTGTCACCAAGATCTATCTATGGAGTCATCTAGCAACGAGGGAGGAGTGGATCTACATACCCTTGTAGATCGTGCGCGGAAGCGTTCAAGAGAACAGGGTTGATGGAGTCGTACTCGTCGTGATCCAAATCACCGATGATCCTAGCGCCGAACGGACGGCACCTCCGCGTTCAACACACGTACGGAGCTCGAAAGGCGAGTGCAGAAAGATATCCGCGGAGGTGAACTCCATGATCGGCGCCCAGTCGGATTCGATAGGCATGGATGCATTCAACACACGTATGGAGCAGCGACGTATGGAGAGGTTGATGGAGATCCAGCAGCACGACGGTGTGGTGGTGGAAGTAGCAGGATTCCAGCAGGGCTTCGCCAAGCACTGCGGGAGGAGGGAGATGTGTCATGGGAGGGAGAGGGAGGCGCCAGTAGTGGCTCGGTGACACGGCTCCCGTAAGGGGTGAAGTCAGTATCCGGATCCATCACCACTAAGAGTGCGGCCTCCATGGCAGGGTCTATCCCTCCGCTCTCAGATGACGCAATTTTATCCGGATTGAAAGCCGGAGTAGTTGCAGATGCGATCTCCCGAACACTGTCCGGTGGCAGAGTTATGTCGTGCTCGTCGTGACTATGCAGCGCACCTGACATGGGCTCGAACCTGTCGAAGATCAAGTCTCCGCGGATGTCGGCAGTGTAGTTTAAGTATCCGAACCTGACCTGATGGCCAGGGGCATAGCTCTCGATCTGCTCCAGCTGGCCAAGCGAATTGGCCCGTAGTGCGAAGCCGCCGAATATGAAGATCTGTCCGGGGAGGAAAACCTCACCCGGGACCGCATCGTTACCGATGATCGAAGGAGCCATCAAACCTTATGGGGATGGCATAGTGGAACTCTCAATGAAAGCACCAATGTCGGTGTCAAAACCGGCGGATCTCGGGTAGGGGGTCCCGAACTGTGCATCTAAGGCGGATGGTAATAGGAGGCCGGGGACACGATGTTTACCTAGGTTCGGGCCCTCTTGATGGAGGTAATGCCATACGTCCTGCTTGATTGTTCTTGATGATATGAGTATTACAAGAGTTGATCTACAACGAGATCGTAGAGGCTAAACCCTAGAAGCTAGCCTATGGTATGTTTGTCTGTCGTCCTATGGACTAAACCCTCCGGTTTATATAGACACCGGAGGGGGCTAGGGTTACACAAAGTCGGTTACAAGGGAGGAGATCTACATATACGTATTGCCAAGCTTGCCTTCTACGCCAAGGAAAGTCCAATCCGTACACGGGACGAAGTCTTGAATCTTGTATCTTCATAGTCCAACAGTCCGGCCAAAGGATATAGTCCGGCTGTCTGGAGACCCCCTAATCCAGGACTCGCTCAGTAGCCCCTGAACCAGGCTTCAAAGACGATGAGTCCGAGGCGCAGTATTGTCTTCGGCATTGCAAGGCGGGTTCCTCCTCCGAATACACCACGGAAGAGTTTGAATACAAGGATAGTATCCGACCCTGCAAAATAAGTTCCACATACCACCATAGAGAGAATAATA
>NW_024119692.1:0-13585 GCF_003073215.2 Triticum urartu
CACAACCCCGATGAAAAGCCAAGCAATTGTTTCATACTTTTGATGTTCTCAAAATTTTTCAATCTTCGCGCAATACATGAGCGTGATCCATGGATATAGCATTGTAGGTGGAATAGAATGGTGGTTGTGGAGAAGACAAAAAGGAGAAGATAGTCTCACATCAACTAGGCGTATTAACGGGCTATGGAGATGCCCATCAATAGATATCAATGTGAGTGAGTGGGGATTGACATGCACTGGATGGACTAGAGCTATAAGTGTATCAAAGCTCAAAAAGAAACTAAGTGGGTGTGCATCCAAATTGCTTGCTCAGGAAGACCTAGGGCATTTTGAGGAAGCCCATCATTGGAATATACAAGCCAAGTTCTATAATGAAAAATTCCCAGTAGTATATGAAAGTGACAAAATAGGAGACTCTCTATCATCAAGACCATGGTGCTATTTTGAAGCACAAGTGTGGAAATGGATAGTAACATTGTCCCTTCTCTCTTTTTCTCTCATTTTTTTTGTTTGGGATTCTTTGGACTCTTTTTTTATTTGGTCTTCTTTGGCCTATTTTTTTCTTTCCTCATATGGGACAATGCTCTAATAATGATGACCATCACACTTTTATTTACTCACAACTTAATGTTACAACTCGATACTTAGAACAAAATATGACTCTATGTGAATGCCTCCGCGGTGTACCGGGATATGAGATGAATCAAGAGTGACATGTATCAAAGAATTATGAATGGTGGCTTTTCCACAAATACAATGTCAACTACATGACCATGCAAAGCAATATAACAATGATGAAGCGTGTCATAATAAACAGAACGGTGGAAAGTTGCATGGCAATATATGTCGAAATGGCTATGGAAATGCCATAATAGGTAGGTATGGTGGCTGTTTCGCGGAAGGTATATGGTGGGTTTATGCTACCGGCGAAAGTTGCGCGGTACTAGAGAGGCTAGCAATGGGGAAGGGGGAGAGGGCGTTTAATCCATGGACCCAACATTAGTCATAAAGAACTCACATACTTATTGAAAAATCCTATTAGTTATCGAAACAAAGTACTACATGCATGCTTCTAGGGGGGTAGATTGGTAGGAAAAGACCATCGCTCTTCCCCGACCGCCACTCATAAGGAAGACAATCAAAAAATAAATCATGCTCTGACTTCATCACATAACGGTTCACCATACGTCCATGCTACGGGAATCACAAACTTTAACACAAGTACCTCTCAAATTCACAACTACTCAACTAGCATGACTCTAATATTACCATATTCATATCTCAAAACAATCATCAAGTATCAAACTTCTCATAGTATTCAATTCACTTTATATGAAAGTTTTTAGTATACCATCTTGGATGCCTATCATATTAGGACTAATTTTATAGCCAAAGCAAATTACCATTTTGTTCTAAGAGACTCTCAAAATAATATAAGTGAAGCATGAGAGATCAATAATTTCTACAAAATAAATCCACCACCGTGCTAAAAAAATATAAGTGAAGCACTTGAGCAAAATTATCTAGCTCAAAAGATATAAGTTAAGCACATAGAGTATTCTAATAAATTCCTATTCATGTGTGTCTCTCCCAAAAGGTGTGTACAGCAAGGATGATTGTGGTAAACTAAAAAGCAAAGACTCAAATCATACAAGACGCTCCAAGAAAAAACACATATCATGTGGTGAATAAAAATATAGCCTCAAGTAAAGTTACCGATAGACGAAGACGAAAGAGGGGAAGCCTTCTGGGGCATCCCCAAGCTTAGGCTTTTGGTTGTCCTTGGATTTTACCTTGGGGTGCCTTGGGCATCCCCAAGCTTAGACTTTTGGTTGTCCTTGGATTTTACCTTGGGGTGCCTTGGGCATCCCCAAGCTTAGGCTCTTGCTACTCCTTGTTCCAAAATCCATCAAATCTTTACCCAAAAACTTGAAAACTTCACAACACAAAACTCAACAAAAAATCTCATGAGCTCCGTTAGTATAAGAAAACAAATCACCACTTAAGGTACTGTAATGAACTCATTCTTTATTTATATTGGTTTAAACCTACTGTATTCCAACTTCTCTATGGTTCATAACCTCCGATACTAGCCATAGATTCATCAAAATAAGCAAACAACACACGAAAAACAGAATCTGTCAAAAACAAAACAGTCTGTAGTAATCTGTAGGTTCTGAATACTTCTGTAACTCCAAAAAAATCTACCAAATTAGGACGACCTAAATAATTTGTATATTGATCTACTGCAGTTGGAATCAGTATTTTATCGCTCTCTGGTTAAAAATGAAAATTATTCTCGTGAGCGCATACTTTCTGTTTTGTTCAGCAAGATCAAATAACAATCATCCAAGAAGATCCTAAAGGATTTACTTGGCACAAACACTAATCAAAACATAAAAAACACAATCATAACAGAGGCTATATGATTTATTTAATAGTAAATAGGAAAAAAAAGCAAGGAACAAAAATAAAATTGTGTTGCCTCCCAACAAGCACTATCGTTTAACGCCCCTAGCTAGGCATAAAAACAAGAATAGATCTAGGTATCGTCATCTTTGTAGGCAATTCTTCAATTGAACACTTATAACCCTTAGGAGTTTCCTTATTTTTATTAATGATCAAACTCCTAGGCAAGAAATCAAGAAATTCATTTGTAGCAAAAGGTTCCTTAATGATAGTGAAAAAGTTGGGGTGAACACTTATTGATTTGAGATCTGCATTTTCCTTACTAGAAGATTCACCCTTATTTTTAGGAACATACATATATTTGGCAACTTTGGTAGTAGGGAGATTTGAAGTGTTTCTTACGGCAGAGAAGGCAGACCCTGAATTGGTAATAATATCCTCAAGTTTATCGATTCTAGTGGAATCTTGATATACCTTTTCATTAACTATGGGTTCTTTTTCTTGAAAAAAATTCAGAGTAACTCCTACCTTAGATCCATATTGGGTAATTTGGTTTTGGATCTTTTTATCCAAATTCTCAATCAATTCTACAGTGGCAACTTTATTTTCGATAATTTCAAGCCTTTGCATCACATGCTCCAAAGTTAAAATAGTTCCATTGACCAAAAGAGGCGGTGGGCCAAAAAAATCTAACATAGCATTATAAGAATCAAAAGTGTGGCTACCAAAGAAATTTCCTCCGGTAATGGTATCAAGAATATATCTGTTCCAAGGAGTGATGCCTACATAAAAATTGCGAAGGAGGACGGAAGAAGATTGCTTCCTAGTGGATCTATTATGAGCATTGCAAATTCTATACCAAGCATCTTTTAAATTTTCTCCCTCCCTTTGTTTAAAATTAAGAACTTCATGATCGGGAGTACTGACAATGATAGAAGGACTAGTCATAACAGCAAAACAAACGATCTAACACAAGGACACACGAGAAGCAAACGAAAAGAGACGAACTGAAAAAAAGGGCGAACGGAAAAAGAGGCGAATAAAATGGCAAGGGTGAAGTAGGGGAGAGGAAAATGAGAGGCAAATGGAAAATAATGTAATGCGAGGGATAAGAGTTTGTGATGGGTACTTGGTATGTCTTGACTTGTGCGTAGATCTCCCCGACAACGGCGCCAGAAATCCTTCTTGCTACCTCTTGAGCATGCGTTGGTTTTCCCTTGAAGAGGAAAGGGTGATGCGGCAAAGTAGCGTAAGTATTTCCCTCAGTTTTTGAGAACCAAGGTATCAATCCTGTAGGAGACTACACGCAAATCCCCTAGTACCTACACAAACAAACAAGAACTTCGCAACCAACACGATAAAGGGGTTGTCAATCCCTTCACGGTCACTTACGAGAGTGAGATCTGATAGAGATAATAAGATAAATATTTTTGGTATTTTTGTGATATAGATTCAAAAATAAAGATTGCAAAATAAATAGTAAACTAGAATTGTAGATTGGAAACTTATATGATGTAAAGTCGGGGGGCATAGGTTTCACTAGTGGCTTCTCTCAAGATAGCATGTATTACTGTGGGTGAACAAATTACTGCCGAGCAATTGATAGAAACGCGCATAGTTATGATGATATCTAAGGCCATGATCATGAATATAGGCATCACGTCTGTGACAAGTAGACCGAAACAATTCTGCATCTACTACTATTACTCCACACATCGACCGCTATCCAGCATGCATCTAGAGTATTAAGTTCATAAGAACGGAGTAACGCATTAGGCAAGATGACATGATGTAGAGGGATAAACTCAAGCAATATGATATAAACCCCATCTTTTTATCCTCGATGGCAACAATACAATACACGTCGTTTCCCTTTCTGTCACTGGGATCGAGCACCGCAAGATTGAACCCAAATCTAAGCACTTCTCCCATTGCAAGAAGATAAATCTAGTAGGAAAAACTAAACCGATAATTCGAAGAGACTTGAAAAGATATCAAATCATGCATATAAGAATTCAGAGAAGAATCAAATAATATTCATAGATGATCAAGTCATAAACTCACAATTCATCGGATCTCGACAATCACACCGCAAAAAGAGTTACATCGAATAGATCTCCAAGAAGATCGAGGAGAACTTTGTATTGAGATCCAAAGAGAGAGAAGAAGCCATCTAGCTAATAACTATGGACCCGAAGGTCTATGGTAAACTACTCACACATCATCGGAGAGGCTATGGTGTTGTTGTAGAAGCCCTCCGTGATCGAATCCCCCTCCGGCAGATCGCCGGAAAAGGCCCCAAAATGGTATCTCACGGGTACAGAAGGTTGCGGCGGTAGAAAAGGTGTTTCGCGGCTCTCCCTGAAGGTTTCAGGGTACGAGAGTATATATAGGTGAAAGAAGTAGGTCGGTGAAGCTGCGAGGGGCCCACGAGGCTGGGGGCGTGCTTGGCCCCCCTGGGCGCGCCCTCCTACCTCGTGGCCACCTTGCTGCTTCCTTGACGTCCACTCCAAGTCTCCTGGACGACATTTGTTCCAAAAAAGATCCTCGCGAAGGTTTTATTCTGTTTGGATTCTGTTTCCTTTTCTGCGGAACACTGAAATACAAAAAAAAACAGCAATTTGCACTGGGCTTTCAGTTAATAGGTTAGTCCCAAAAATAATATAAAAAGGTATATTAAAGCCCATTAAACATCCAAAACAGATAATATAATAGCATGGAACAATAAAAAATTATAGATACGTTGGAGACGTATCATAGGGGGGCTTGTTAGGTAGAGGAGCTCCAGGGAGGAGGTCGATTCGGTGCTCAATGCCTCATAGTGGAGGTAGACCTGGAGGTAGCTCGTCAGGGAAAACATCTTGGAATTCCTGCAAAAGAGAATACAACACTAAAGGTAGGGCGTGAGAGGTGTTAGCTTTTGGTGCCTCGTCCTTGCACAAAAGGACATAGTGTAGAACACTTGATGGGTTCTCACACACTTCTCTTATCTCACTTTTGGTGGCAAATAGAACTAAGTTCTTCTTTTCGCTCATCGTGGAGGCTCTCGATTTGGGCTTGTGGCGCTACTCTCTTTTTAGTGGTTCGCTCTCTCACTATTCTCTCCATGATGGGTGGTTTGATTGTCGGCGATCACTTGGCTTGGAGTCACAGGTCGAAGTACGCACCCCTTTCCTTTCATCTTGAAGATGTAATGGTTCGTTCAGCCGTTGTGGATGACACCTCTATCAAATTGCCATGGTCGTTCGAGAAGAATGTGGCAAACGGTCATTGGAACAACATCACGCTCCAAAGTGTCTTCGTAAGCTCCGATTTTGAAGGAGACTTGCACTCTATGCTCGACTTGGATAGTGCCGGAGTCGCTTAGCCATTGAACTTTGTAGGGATGTGGGTGCTTCATCTTGGGCAATTGGAGCTTGGAGCAAAGTTCTTCACTTGCTAAGTTATGACAACTCCCTCCATCGATGATGACCTTGACGGACCTTCCATTGATGCCGGCCTTGGTATGAAAGATATGGCATCGTTGGTCTTCTTCTTTTTGTGTTGAACAGTGAAGACCTTGGAGACAACGAGAGCGGAACTTGAATCTTCATCACAAAAGACTTGTTCCTCTTCATCGTTCACTTGCCGGTGCATGGCGACTTGCTCAAATGCTTCCATTTCTCCTTCACTCATGGAGTCATATGTACCATCGTCGTTGAGGATCATGGTTTGCTTGTTGGTACACTCAAAGGACTTGTGGCCTCGGCCTCCGCATGTGAAGCATTTGAAGGAACTTGTCTTGACGGTCTCATCGGTTGGGGTAGATGATGATGAAGCTCTCGGCTTGAAGTTGCTCATAGTAGGAGGATGACTTGGAGTTGTCGAAGTTTTCTTGTAACTCGACTTGTCATTGTTGCTTGTAGAAGGCTTGGTTGATGTAGAAGGTGTTGGAGTCGTTGAAGCTTGGGTGTTGGAGAAACCATGGGACTTGGATGAGAACTTGGCATAGTTGAAGTGATCTTGCACTTGACGTTCCGCCTTGGTAGCTTGATGCACTAGCTCGATGAGGTTCGAGTATGGTTGGAAGTCGGCGATATTCTTGATGGGGTGATTGAGTCCATTCAAGAAATGTGCCATAGTTTGCTCATCATCTTCCGTGACATTGGCTCCTCTCATTGCAATCCCCCTTTCCTTGTAGTACTCTTCAACTGGCAATCTCCATTTCCTTGTAGTATTCTTCAACGCTCTTGGTTCCTTGCTTTAGGAGTTGGAGTTTCTTGAAGAGGTCGCGGTTGTAGTAGGTTGGCACGAAGCATGCTCTCATGACATCCTTCATTTGCGCCCAAGTAGTGATGGGTGGTTCACCTCTTGCCTCTTGACACTCAATGACTTGTTCCCACCAAATGAGGATGTAATCTTGGAACTCAAGGGATGCCATCGCGATCTTCTTCTCTTCTTCATAGTTGTGCAAACGGAAGATTTTGTCGACCTTCAATGCCCATGAAAGGTACTCTTCAGGATCATTGCTTCCATTGAACTTGGGCATGGTGAACTTTAACTTGCCATAGCGTTGCTCTTCATTGTGTTCGGGTCGGGGATTATGACGTCCTTGACGAGGAGGATCGTCTCTCACAACTTGCTCTTGTCGTGGAGGATTTCCAATGTCTTCTTGTTCTTGTTGAACTTGATGTTCTTGGCGAACTTGTGGAGGAACTTGTCGAGCTTGACGATGCACGCGAGCTTGATATATTCGTTCGTGAACTTCATCACAGAGAGCTTCTTGATGCTCATGAGCTTGTCGGCCTCGGTTGGCTATGACACGACTTGATTCTCGGAGGGCTTGTTGCACCTCAAGTGCTTGAGCTTCTCGCAATTGTTGTTCTTGACGTTGTGCCTCGGCATCTTGTGCATCTTGGTGTAGGCACGCTCGCTCTTCCTCTTTTTGTTGGCGTTGGCATTGCCGTTCTCGTGCTTGTGCAAAGGCGGCTTGGTTTTGACGATGTCGTTGTTCTTGAGAGTTGTTGTCGTGTAGAGGGTTGCGGTTTTCTTGACGATCTTGGCGCACGGCACGTCGAAGAGTATTGGATATTGGTGTACTTGAGCCGGAGATGGTGTAGTCGGAGTGCCGACTTGAGAGGCTCCGTCTTGATGAGGACGAAGTGGAAGAAGAGCGGGTGAGCAACAAAGCACGAATCACGTCCATTCTTGCATCATTCTCTTGCTTGTGGTCGTCGAGCTTGTGGTCATCGAGCTTGTGGTCGAAATAGTCTCTTGTGCGTTGCTCAGAGAGTCTCAAGTCGGTGGCGAGGTTGTCGATGCATTCACTCATTGCTTCTTGCTCTTGATGCAAAACACGTTGTGCACCAAAGAGGTGGCTCTTTGTGGTGTAGGAGGTCATGTCGTCGTCTTGTTCGATGTAGAGTGGGTCGGTAGAAGTACTTGGCCTATCCATCATTCCAAACAAATATGTGAGTGGGAGAAAGAGAAGAACTTATACCAAATGTACCTTGACCGATGTTGAAGATGGATCAATGATCACTCAAGGCGGAACAAGGAAATAGCACAATTGGTACCAATTCTTATCGGTTTCTCACACCTACACAAGTAAAAGCTTATGGTGGAGCTCAGTTAGGATGGTGGCACAAAATTTTATGCGATTGTTAGTGAGCTTCAATAATGTTGGAAAAGATTCGCAAATTTGCAATGCAACAAGTAGACCAATAGCAAAAATATGGTACACGAAAACACACACGCAAAGAGATGAATGGGGTCGTGCAACCAAGGCTGAGCCAAAATGTGTAGTCCACGAAAATGATCTTGTTTCACAACACTAGAGAGACGCTAGCACGATTGCACAAAAGGAGGATACGAAGACTTGTGCAAAACTGCTACCTCTTGAGAACTGCGTTGGTTTTCCCTTGAAGAGGAAAGGGTGATGCAACAAAGTAGCGTAAGTATTTCCATCAGTTTTTGAGAACCAAGGTATCAATCTAGTAGGAGACTACACGCAAGTCGCCTTGCACCTACACAAACAAATAAGAACCTTGCAACCAACGTGACAAAGGAGTTTTCAATCCCTTCACAACCACTTGCAAAAGTGAGATCTGATAGAGATAATAATATAAATATTTTTGGTATTTTTATGATATAGATTGAAAGTAAAGATTGCAAAGTAAAATAGATTGGAAACTTATATGATGGAAAATAGGCCCGGGGGCATACGTTTCACTAGTGGCTTCTCTCAAAATAGCATAAGTATTACGGTGGGTGAACAAATTACTGTCGAGCAATTGATAGAAAAGTGCATAATTATGAGAATATCTAGGCATGATCATGTATATAGGCATCACATCCGCGACACGTAGAGCGAAACGATTCTGCATCTACTACTATTACTCCACACATCGACCGCTATTCAGCATGCATCTAGAGTATTAAGTTCATAAGAACAAAGTAACGCATTAGGCAAGATGACATGATGTAGAGGGATAAACTCAAACGGTATGATATAAACCCCATCTTTTTATCCTCGATGGAAACAATACAATACGTGCCTTGCTGCCCGTGTTGTCACTGGGAAAGGACACCGCAAGATTGAACCCAAAGCTAAGCACTTCTCCCATTGCAAGAAAGATCAATCTAGTAGGCCAAACCAAACTGATAATTTGAAGAGACTTTCAAAGATAACAAGTCATACATAAAAGAATTCAGAGAAGAACCAAATATTGTTCATAGATAATCTTGATCATAAAGCCACAATTCATCGGACCCCGACAAACACATCGCAAAAAGAATTACATCGAATAGATCTCCAAGAAGATCGAGGAGAACTTTGTATTGAGATCCAAGAAGATCCCTTTTTATTTCTTTTCTCTTTTTTTGGGCCTTTCCTTTTTTTGGCCTTTCTCCCTTCTTTTATTTTTTTTATTTGGGACAATGCTCTATTAATGATGATCATCACACTTCTATTTATTTCAACTCAATGATTACAACTCGATACTACAACAAAATATGACTCTATATGAATGCCTTCGGCGGTGTACCGGGATGGGCAATGAATCAAGAGTGACATGTATGATAAATTATGCATGGTGGCTTTGCCAAAAATACGATGTCAACTACATGATCATGCAAGGAAATATGACAATGATGAAGCATGTCATAATAAATGAAATGGTGGAAAGTTGCATGGCAATATATCTCGGAATGGCTATGGAAATGCCATAATAGGTAGGTATGGTGGCTGTTTTGAGGAAGATATAAGGAGGTTTATGTGTGATAGAGCGTATCATATCACGGGGTTTGGATGCACCGCCGAAGTTTGCACCAACTCTCAAGGTGAGAAAGGGCAATGCACGGTACCGAAGAGGCTAGCAATGATGGAAAGGTGAGAGTGCGTATAATCCATGGACTCAACATTAGTCATAAAGAACTCACATACTTATTGCAAAAATCTACAAGTCATCAAAAACCAAGCATTACGCGCATGCTCCTAGGGGGATAGATTGGTAGCAAAAGACCATCGCTCGTCCCCGACCGCCACTCATAAGGATGACAATCAAAGAACACCTCATGTTTCAAATTTGTCACACAACCGTTACCATACGTGCATGCTACGGGACTTCCAAACTTCAACACAAGTATTTCTCAAATTCACAACTACTCAACTAGCACAACTCTAATATTACCATATTCATATCTCAAAACAATCATCAAGTATCAAACTTCTCATAGTATTCAATGCACTTTTATGAAAGTTTTTATTATACCAATCTTGGATGCCTATCATTTAGGAGTAATTTTATAGCCAAAGCAAACTACCATGCTGTTCTAAAGTATTCTCAAAATAATATAAGTGAAGCATGAGGGATCAATAATTTCTATAAAATAAAACCACCACCGTCCGTTTGGACTCCTTTTGATATTCCTTTTCGGCGAAACTCTAAGCAAAAAACATCAATTTGGGCCGGGCCTCCGGTTAATAGGTTAGTCCCAAAAATAATATAAAAGTGCAAAAATAAGCCCATTAACATCCAAAATAGATAATATAATAGCATGGAGCAATCAAAGATTATAGATACGTTGGAGACGTATCACACACCTCTAATATTACCACCTTTATATCTCAAAACAACTATCAAGTATCCAACTTCTCTTAGTATTTAATGCACCTTAAGGTTTTTATCTTGGATGCCTATCATATTAGGACTAATTTTATAACCAAAGCAAATTACCATGCTATTCTAAAGGACTCTCAAAATAATATAAGTGAAGCATGAGAGATCAATAATTTCTATAAAATAAAACCACCACCGTGTTCTAAAGGATATAAGCGAAGCAGTTGAGAAAAATTATCTAACTCAAAAGATATAGGTGAAGCACATAGAGTATTCTAATAAATTATATTCATGTGTGTATCTCTCAAAAGTTGTGTACAGCCAGGATGATTGTGAGGTGAAAGTTGCGCGGTACTAGAGAGGCTAGCAATGGCGGAAAGGTGAGAGTGCATATAATCCATGGACTCAACATTAGTCATAAAGAACTCACATACTTATTGCAAAATTCTATTAGTCATCGAAACAAAGTACTACGTGCATGCTCCTAGGTGGAAAAAATGGTAGGAAAAGACCATCGCTCGTCCCCGATCGCCACTCATAAGGAAGACAATCAAAAAATAAATCATGCTCCGACTTCATCACATAACGGTTCACCATACGTGCATGCTATGGGACTCACAAGTATTTCTCAAATTCACAACTACTTACTAGCATGATTCTAATATCACCATCTTCATATCTCAAAACAATCGTAAGGAATCAAACTTCTCATAGTATTCAATGAACTTTATATAAAAGTTTTTATTATACCCATCCCGGATGTCTATCATATTAGGACTAATTTCATAACCAAAGCAAATTACCATGATGTTCTAAAACACTCTCAAAATAATATAAGTGAAGCATGAGAGATCAATAATTTCTATAAAATAAAACCACCAGTGTGCTCTAAAAAGATATAAGTGAAGCACTATAGCAAAATTATCTAGCTCAAAAGACATAAGTGAAGAACATAGAGTATTCTAATAAATTCCTATTCATGTGTGTCTCTCCCAAAAGGTGTGTACAGGAAGGATGATTGTGTAAAACTAAAAAGCAAAGACTCAAATCATACAAGACGCTCCAAGCAAAACACATATCATGTGGTGAATAAAAATATAGCATCAAGTAAAGTTACCGATGGACGAAGACGAAAGAGGGATGCCTTCCGAGGCATCCCCAATCTTAGGCTTTTGGTTGTCCTTGAATTTTACATTGGGGTGCCTTGGGCATCCCCAAGCTTAGGCTCTTGCCACTCCTTATTCCATAATCCATCAAATCTTTACCCAAAATTTGAAAACTTCACAACACAAAACTTAAACAGAAAATCTCATGAGCTCCGTTAGTAAAAGAAAACAAAACACCACTTCAAGGTACTATAATGAACTCATTCTTTATTTATATTGGTGTTAAACCTACTGTATTCCAACTTCTCTATGGTTTATACCCCCCGATACTAGCCATACATTCATCAAAATAAGCAAACAACACACGAAAAACAGAAACTGTCAAAAACAGAATAGTCTATAGTAATTTGTAGGTTTCGAATACTTCTGTAACCCCAAAAATTCTGAAATAAATTGGTGGACGTGAGTAATTTGTCTATCAATCATCTTCAAAAAGAATCAACATAATCGCACTCTCTTGTAAAAAAATTGCAGCAAATCTCGTGAGCGCTAAAGTTTCTGTTTTTTACAGCAAGATCGCAAAAACTCCCCCAAGTCTTCCCAAAGGTTCTACTTGGCACAAACACTAATTAAAAGCATAAAACCACATCTAAACACAAGCTAGATGAATTATTCATTACAAAATGGAACCAAAATGCAAGAAACAAAAATAAAATTGGGTTTCCTCCCAACAAGCGCTACCGTTTAACGCCCCTAGCTAGGCATAAAAACTAGAATAGATCTAGGTATTGTCATCTTTGGTATGCAATCCATAAGTGGCTCTCATAATAGATTCATAAGGTAATTTAATTTTCTTTCTAGGAAAGTGTTCCATGCCTTTCCTTAACGGAAATTGGAATCTAATGTTTCCTTCTTTCATATCAATAATTGCACCAATTGTTCTAAGGAAAGGTCTATCGAGAATAATAGGACATGTAGGATTGCAATCTATGTCAAGAACAATGAAATCTACGGGCACATAATTCCTATTTGCAACAATAAGAACATCATTAATCCTTCTCATAGGTTTCTTAATGGTGGAATCCGCAAGATGCAAGTTTAAAGAACAATCATCAAATTTACGGAAACCTAACACATCACACAAAGTTTTTGGAGTTGTGGAAATACTAGCACCCAAATCACATAAAACATAGCATTCATGATCTTTAATCTTAATTTTAATAGTAGGTCTCACTCATCATAAAGTTTTCTAGGGATAGAAACTTCTAATTCAAGCTTTTCTCCATAAGATTGCATTAAAGCATCAACGATATGTTTGGTAAAAGCTTTATTTTGACTATAAGCATGAGGAGAATTTAACACGGATTGCAACAAGGAAATACAATCTATTAAAGAACAATTATCATAATTAAATTCCTTGAAATCCAAAATAGTGGGTTCATTGGTATGTAAAGTTTTGACCTCTTCAATCCCACTTTTACCAATTTTTGCATCAAGATCTAAAAACTCTGAATCATTGGGACGCATTTTAACTAAAGTTGACTCATCTCCAGTCCCATCATTATCAAGATTCATATTGCAAAACAAATATTTAATAGGAGACACATCGATCACTTTTAGATCTTCATCATTATTATCATGGAAACTAGAAGAACACGCTTTCATAAAGCAATCTTTTTTTGCACACATCCTAGCGGTTCTTTCTTTGCACTCATCAATTTAAGAGACTCATTGATATCATGCTTAGGTGGAATAGATCTAAGTTTCAAAGAATCAACATCAAGAGAAATTCTATCCACGTTCTTGGCCAACTCATCAATCTTAGACAATTTTTATTCAATCAAAGCATTGAAACTCTTTTGCGAACTAATAAATTATTTAATACTAGATTCAAAATCAGAGGGCATCTTATTATAATTTCCATAAGAATTGTTGTAGGAATTACCATAATTATTAGAGGAATTACTAGGA
>NW_024119693.1:0-24410 GCF_003073215.2 Triticum urartu
CGTGTCGCATGTTGGGTTATCTTTTATTTTGGCGCCGTAGTCGGGCCATGAGTGTTTGGATGATGTAATGTTATTTATGTACTTGATTGACGTGGCGAGTGTAAGCCAACTATGTTATCTCCCCTTTTATTAATTATATTACTTGGGATGTTTGTGGTGATTGCCTAACTTGCGACATATGCCTTCAATGCGATTATGCCTCTAAGTCGTGCCTCAACACGTGGGAGATATAGTCGCATCGAGGGTGTTACACTATGCCTCAGTCATAGGTTCTATAAAGCATGCCAAGCTGTGTACCAGACCTGTTGCGTGCCTTGCCATGAGTTTGGCAAGGGGTCACAATAGTGATCCAGGATTAGATCACTGGACAGCGGTCAAATTTATCCTTAGGTGCCTAAAGAGGACTAAGGAAATGTTTCTCGGTTATGGAGGTGATAAAGAGTTCATCATAAAGAGTTACGTCGATGCAAGCTTTGACACCGATCTGGATGACTCTGAGTCTCGATCTGGATACATATTGAAAGTGGAGCATTTAGCTAGAGTAGCTCCATGCAGAGCATTGTAGACATAGAAATTTGCAAAATACATACGGATCTGAATGTGGCAGACCCATTGACTAAACTTCTCTCACAAGCAAAACATGATCACACCTTATTACTCTTTGGGTGTTAATAACATGATGATGTGACCTAGATTATTGACTCTAGTAAACCCTTTGGGTGTTTGTCACATGGCGATGTGAACTATAGGTGTTATTCACATGGCGATGTGAACTAGATTGTTGACTCTAGTGCAAGTGGGAGACTGAAGGAAATATGCCCAAGAGGCAATAATAAAGTTGTTATTTATATTTCCTTATATCATAATAAATGTTTACTATTCATGCTAGAATTGTATTAACCGGAAACTTGATACATATGTGAATAATAGACGAAACAAGGTGTCCCTAGTATGCCTCTACTTGACTAGCTCATTAATCAAAGATGGTTAAGTTTCCTAGCCATAGACATGTGTTGTCATTTGATGGACTGGATCACATCATGAGGAGAATGATGTGATGGACAAGAACCATCTGTTAGCTTAGCATAATGATCGTTAAGTTTTATTGCTATTGCTTTATTTATGACTTATACATGTTCCTTTGACTATGAGATTATGCAACTCCCGAATACCGGAGGAACACCTTGTGTGCTATCAAACGTCACAACATAACTGTGTGATTATAAAGATGCTCTACAGGTGTCTCCGAAGGTGTTTTTTGGGTTGGCATAGATCGAGATTAGGATTTGTCACTCCGAGTATCGGAGAGGTATCTCTGGGCCCTCTCGATAATGCACATCGCGATAAGCCTTGCAAGCAATGACTAATGAGTTAGTTGCCGGATGATGCATTACGGAATGAGTAAAGAGACTTGCCAGTAACGAGATTGAACTAGGTATGAAGATACCGACGATCGAATCTCGGGCAAGTAACATACCGTTGACAAAGGGAATGACGTATGTTGTCATTGCGGTTTGACCAATAAAGATCTCCGTAGAATATATGTAGGAACCAATATGAGCATCCAGGTTCTGCTACTGGTTATTGACCAGAGATATGTCTAGGTCGTGTTTACATAGTTCTCGAACCTGTAGGGTCCGCACGCTTAACGTTCGATGACGATTTGTATTATGACTTATGTGTTTTGGTGACCGAAGATTGTTCAGAGTCCCGGGTGAGATCACGGACATGATGAGGAGTCTCGACATAGTCGAGAGGTAAAGATTGATATATTGGGCAAAGGTATTCGGACACCGGAATGGTTTCAGGACGTTTTAGATATTTATCGGAGTACCGAGGGGTTACCAGAACCCCGGGGGAAGTATTGGGCTTACATGGGCCATAGGGGAGAGAGAGGGAAGCCCACAGGGGGAGGTGCGTGCCCCCCCATGGGTTGTCCGAATTGGACAAGGGGAAGGGGGCGTAGCCCCCCTTTCCTTCCCCCTCTCCTCTCCTTTCCCCCTTTCCCCCTCCATGAGAAGGAATAAGAGGGGGCCGAATCCTACTAGGACTGGGAGTCCTAGTAGGACTCCCCCCACTTGGCGCACCCCCTGGGGCCGGCCTCCTCCCTCTCCCTCCTTTATATACGTGGGCAGGGCACCCCTTGGAGACACACCAATTGTTCCAAGCCATGTGTGGCGTCTCCCTCCACGATTTACTCCTCCGGTCATATTCACGTAGTGCTTAGGCGAAGCCCTGCACAGATCACATCACCATCACCGTCACCACGCGTCGTGCTGACAAAACTCTCCCTCGACACTTTGCTGGATCTAGAGTTTGAGGGACGTCATCGAGCTGAACGTGTGCTAAACTCAGAGGTGCCGTACGTTCGGTACTTGATTGGTTGGGATCGTGAAGACGTTCGACTACATCAACCGCATTAACCTAACGCTTCCGCTTTCGGTCTATGAGGGTACGTGGACTCACTCTCCCCCTCTCGTTGCTATGCATCTCCTAGATAGATCTTGCATGATCGTAGGAAATTTTTTGAAATTGCATGCTACGTTCCCAAACAGGACTATGCTTCTGAAAATTAGGATAACATAAAATATGTGTATCTTAATACTGTGTTAAGAATTCAGAATTTTAGCATGCTCCAGTAATAAGCGTAAATTACAGCACTGGGCGCAAAAGTTTCTATTTTTCCATATAATCAATTCAACTACCAGTCAAATCATCCCAAAGACTTTACTTGGAACAAACACTAATTAAAAGATAAAAACACAATCATTACAGTAGAAATAATCATGTCATCACACCAAAAGTGGATAACTATTGGGTTATCTCCCAACAAGTTCATTCCTTTATAGCCATTAAGATAGGCTTGAGATTTCAATGATGCTCACATGAAAAACAAGAACTGAAGCACAAAGAGAGCATCCTAAAACATGTGACGAACACATTTAAGTCTAACATACTTCCTATTCATTGGAATCTTATAAGCAAACAAATTATCAAGACAAGAAATATCTAGCATATGCAAGGAAGAAGAACAAAACATTAACAATTTGAACTTCAAGACAGGTAATTGAACATGAAAATTCTTATAACCATTTTTTCCTCTCTCATAGTAGTTAAATGTAGGATTATAATTTTCGTGGTTTTGTCACGGTAGATGTCCTCATGAAAGGACTAAGTCTGGAGGCCATCCTAACTAGGTGGACGCTTGAACGGGGTTTATCAGGAACAAAGGACACGAGTTTACCCAGGTTTGGCCCCTCACGGTGGAGGTAAAGACCTACTTCCGGTTTGATTGATATTGCTGGAGATCTTGATTACAAGGACGCAGATTCACTAACCTAGCTTTCTAGATATTGCAGCTTAAGTCTTTTTGTCCTAGGGGCACCCCTTTATATAATAGGTTGAGTCCCTAGGTTTACAATAGTTTCCGGGTCGTAGTACAACCCGTGTTCTATTTCGTTTCCTACTTCTCTCCCAAGTAAGGAGAATCTTCACATCTGGGTCTTTGCAGGCCAGCCCATCAAGCACCTGAGCCGGCCTCCTCCGAACCACGCCTTAATCTTTTGGGATTCTGTCATCTGTGTCGATCTAGCATGTGGAAGTAGCCCATGAGCCGGTGCGCTCTGGGTCGGGTCATCCCGTGGGGAATATCCCCAACATTAGCCCCCAATTTAGCTTGGATGCATTCTAGAAAACAAATAAAATAAATAAAACAAGAAATATCAAAGGTTGAGTCTGGGTCTGAGCTGGTGAGCCGGAATCCTTTGTTCCTGTGATCTTCGCCTTTCTCGTTATGATCCTTGGCCGGGTCAAGCGGTTTTTGCCGGCTTATGAAGCCTTCCTCACACTTAGCACTTTCCTTTTCATCCCATATCATGACATCACCTTAAAATTTTCCCGAAATTAGCGCATGACATCATAATGGATCTTTGAGAGGATATGTGTTATCTTCTTAGGCACAAGAATCGAGGAGTCTTTTTAGCCACAATTTACCGCATCCCCTGGAATTACGCAATGGTTGTTTCGGGCCCTCCGCCCCCTATAAATAAAGCGGCGTGCCACAGGGTTCCACTTTCACTTCCTCTGCTCTCTGCCCTTCATCTTCCTCTCGCCCATGTCACCATTGCGCTGTTTCGAGCTCGTCACCCCACCAAGTTAGCGACTGCAACACGCACGCGCCGTCATCGAAGCTCGTCGGAGGAGCCGCGGCCGCACTGTCGACCTTCTTCATCCTTAGCTTCACTTCCCAAATCTGTGAGTATTCCATTGCTCCTCTACGCCATTGTAGTTCATGCTAAGTTCATTGGGGTTCATCATAGTTCACCGTAGTCTGACACCATAGATCCAGATTCACCTCGATGAGATACTCAAATCATTTAGCCTTCGTTTCGATGTAGTTTGATTCAATCTAGATCCCTTCTACGGTATCTGGTAGATCTTGTTGTTCCCTCGGTATGTAGCAACTTTGCCACGGCTAGGTTTGTTAATTTTCTTTTCCAAGCATTTATTAGATCCATAGCCATAACCAAATCCAAACAACTTCCTATTAGTAGCTTGTTTCAATTTGAATAGCACCATCACTTGTCAAAGTTATGAACTATACTAGTGTCTTATGCCGGCTTGTGCAGTTGTCGGCTTGTAGATGCACTGTAGGCTGCAAGTTTTATGTGCATTGAAATTTTGCTTGTCTTGCAATCACAACCCGAACATTCATAACTGGCTCAATATTCTCAAATTTCCACTGCCATAACCTGGATCACTTGCATGATTTTTGTCGGCTCATACTCGTTATTCATCCTTTGTAGTTTAAATGCCACAACTAGAACAATGGCTCCACGAACCAATAAAGCAGTTAACTGGGCCAAATCCACCTCTTCTGAATTGAAACTCCAGACTTTAGTGGACTCCGGATTATTGCCACCAAAAAATGAAGTTCACTAGTGTGCACCTGAGGAAGAAATCCATCCTCAGCAGGCTCAGGGTGAAGTCATCATCTTTCCTGACCACCTAGAACGAGGCTTCAAGCCACCCACCTCAAAATATTTCAGGGATGTACTTCATGATTTCAACATCAAATCCCAAGACCTTGGCCCCAATTCCATCCTGAACTTGTGCCGGTTTCAAGTGTTCTGCGAGGTGTACTTGCAGATCAAGCCGTCTGTTAGTTTCTTTCTGGGATTTTTCTGTCTAAATAACCAGACGGAGCACAAGAATGGCCCGAGCATTGAACTTGGGGGTATCACCATCCAAAGCAGGAAAACCTCAGATTTTCCTGGAGTCAAGCCAGCAGCCATCCTAAGGGATGGCACAAAACATGGTTTTATTGCAAGGACACCTCCCCTGCCAATCAGCGCCAGCTGCCGGGTTATCGGCTAGACCGGCTCGACGCCTCGACTGTCTTCCCAGGTTTTGCTTTGTAGGAAGAAAGGCAAAAATTGGAGCCCATGTACTCAAAGATCAATGCCTTGACGGCTCATGGTCTTACCAAGGTTGACTTGACCCAGTGCTACGTGAGCTGGCTGAAAGGATCGAGAAGAGCTTGATGTCTACTATGCAACTTTATTCTTGTAGACACGTGTTGGACCTCCAAGCGCAAAGTTTTGTAGGACAGTAGCAATTTTCCCTCAAGTGGATGACCTAAGATTTATCAATCCGTGAGAGGTGTATGATGAAGATGGTCTCTCTCAAATGATCCTGCAACCAAATACAAGAAATCTCTTGTGTCCCCAACACACCTAATACAATGGCAAATTGTATAGGTGCACTAGTTCGGCGAAGAGATGGTGATAAAAGTGTAATATGGATGGTAGAAATATATTTTTATAATCTTAATAAATAAAAACAGCAAGGTAGCAAATAGTAAAGGGGCACAAAAACGGTATTGCAATGCTTGAAAATGAGGCCTAGGGTTCGTACTTTCGCTAGTGCAACCTTTCAACAATGCTAATATAATTGGATCATATCACCGTCCCTCAAAGTGCAACGAAGAATCACTCCAAAGTTCCTATCTAGCGGAGAACATAAGACGGAGTTTTTTGTAGGGTACGAAACCACCTCAAAGTTATTCTTTCCATTCGATCTATTCAAGAGTTCGTACTAAAATAACACAAAGCTATTCTTTCTGTTCGATCTATCCTCGAGTCTGTACTAAAATAATACCAAAGCAAATTTATATTCACAATACTCAATCCAACACGAAGAACTTCAAAGAGTGCCCCAAGATTTCTACTGAAGAAACAAAGACAAGAAAGTACATCAACCCCTATGCATAGATTACCCCAATGTCACCTCGGGAATCCGCGAGTTGAGTGCCAAAACATAAATCAAGTGAATCAATATGATACCCCATTGTCACCACAAGTATTAAATTGCAAGACATATATCAAGTGTTCTCAAATCCATAAAAGTATTCAATCTGATAACAACGAAATCTCAAAGGGAAAAACTCAATTCATCACAACAAGATAGAGAGGGGAAAACATCATATGATCCGACTATATTAACAAAGCCCGCGATACATCAAGATCGTAACATCTCAAGAACACGAGAGAGAGAGAGAGAGATTAAACACATAGCTACTGGTACAAACCCTCAGCACCGAGGGTGGACTACTCCCTCCTCATTGTGGTGGCCATCGGGATGATGAAGATGGCCACCGGAGACGATTCCCCCCTCCGGCAGGGTGCCAGAAAGGGTCTAGATTGGTTTTCGGTGGCTACAGAGACTTGCGAAGGCGGAACTTCTGATCTAGGTTAACCCCTAGGGTTTTTGAAATATTTGTGAATTTATAGGGTAAAGAGGGGGTGCGGGAGGCCACCGAGGTGGGCACAACCCACCTGGGCGCCCAGGTGTGTCCTGGTGGGTTGTGCCACCCTCAGGGCACCCCCCCCCCAGGTGCTGCTCTGGCCCATCCTGGGTGTTATGGTCCATAGAAAATCTCCAAAAAGTTTTGGCGGTGTTTGGACTCTGTTTGATATTGATTTTCTGCGATGTAAACAACAAGCAAAAAACAGCAACTAGCACTGGGCACTGGGTCAATAGGTTAGTCCCAAAAAATGATATAAAGTTGCTATAAAATGATTGTATAACATCCAAGAATGATAATATATTAGCATGAATACTTCATAAATTATGGATACGTTGGAGACGTATCAGCATCCCCAAGCTTAATTCCTACTTGTCCTCGAGTAGGTAAATGATAAAAGAAATAATTTATGAAGTGCGAATACTAGCAAAGTGCACAAGTTTGATCAATGACAATTTCAATCACTTTTCCTAGCATCATAACAACAATTCTTTCTTATAAAACCTCTCATGTTATAGTAGCAACCAATTCACATGTTAAGGTTCAAACAATGAATTCTCTTGAAACTCAACAACCTATGTTCTCAGTCACCAAGCAATTGCAATTCAACTTACTCAACAGATTTTAAGTAAGAGCTCCACATACTCAACCATCATATAGTCTTCTATGATTGCTAACACTCACCTTGTACACATGGGCAAAACGTTTCAAAACGTTTCAACCGGACACATAGAAAGATAGGGGCTTATTGTTTTGCCTTCCAACGTATTCACCTCAAGGGTGATGTCAACAGTAATAACTCATGCTACCCATATTTAACTAGACATATGTGCCTAGATCTCTCCTCACCACATGATGCTTGCCAAAAGAGAAAAATAAAAAGGAATAGTGAGAAAAACTTTTACTCTTTGCATAAAAGTAAATACTAAAAAGTAAAAGATAGGCCCTTCGCAGAGGGAAGCAGAGGTTGTCATGCGCTTATTCGTTTGTATGCTCAACCCCTTGGTGCAAAAGAACGTCACGTTATATTGCCTCTTATGATAGCAACCTTTATTATGCAGTCTGTAACTTTTATTCTTTGCCATCACAAGTTCGTACGATGCTCAATTTTCTCTTACACTAAATGATCTCACACTTTTAGAAGCAATTTTTATTGCCTTATTGCACCGATGACAACTTACTTGAAGGATCTTGCTCAATCCTTAGGTAGGTATGGTGGACTCTTGAAAATAATATTTGGGTTTAAGGGTTTTTGGATGCACAAGTAGTATCTCTACTTGGTGCGGAATTTTTGGCTAGCAAAGATGGGGGGGGGAGCACCACATGTTGAATGATCTATGACAATATAACTTATATGTGAATATGAACAAACATAAACCATTGTGTTGTCTTCCTTGTCCAAGGTCAACAATTTTGGCATATAATATTTTACTGGGGGCTCACAATCACAAAAGATTTCCATGGTAGTGTATTTACATGTGAAAGTTCTCTTTCTTATACTAATTATTCATGAATTGCTTGTATGACCAATATTGTGATTGTCAAGCCTCAAAATATTTGACTTTCTGAACCCAATGTGAAGCTACCACTAGGCATGATATGATTTCAACTTCATGACATTCAATTTATGTACTCATAGGATATAAGTGAAGTTCAATAGTAAATGACAAGCTACTCCAAAAAGATATAGTGAAGATCATGAGCATAATATTTCTTTCTCTCAAATTAACATAAGTGAAGCAAGAGAGAATTTCTCCAAAAATACTAAAGCACACCGTGCTCAAAAAGATATAAGTGAAGCACTAGAGCAATTCCATCCCCAAGCTTAGATGCTTGGGACTTCTTGAAATATTATCTTGGGATGCCTTGGGCATCCCCAAGCTCGAGCTTTTGTTTCTCCTTAATTCTTCTCATATCACGATTTTCCTAAATATCAAAAGCTTCATCCACACAAAACTCAACAAGAACTCGTGAGATAAGTTAGTATAAACCAATGCAAAAACCTTATCATTCTCTACTGTAGCAACTCACTAAAATTATTATTCAACATTGCATACTAAATGCCTCTGCATATTTAATACTCCTATCCTCAAATAGATCATTAAACAAGCAAACATATGCAAACATAACAGCAATCTACCAAAATAGTACAGTCTATAAAGAATGCAAGAGTATCAATACTTCTCTAACTCCAAAAATTATGAAAATTTACCACACGAGAAAAATTATCAGAGCTCATTTTGCAAAAAGTTTCTAAATTTTATCACATTCTGACTTTTCTAGGGATTTTTTGCAACAGGGGTAAACTTTCTGTTTTCAAACAGCAACATGTATTCTTGCAAAATAAGCATGGCAAAGGCTATCATTGCCAGTTTTATTGAAATAAAAGATGCAAAACATTATTGTAAATAATGGCAAGCAAATACTAACAAAAGAAAATGATGTTCCAAGAAAAACACATACCATGTGATGAATGAAAACATAGCTCCAAGTGAGCTTACCGATAATGTTGGAGACGAAAGAGGGGATGCCTTCCGGGGCATCCCCAAGATTAGTTGCTTGGATCTTCCTTGAATATTACCTTGGGGTGCCTTGGGCATCCCCAATCTTATGGTCTCGTCACTCCTTATTCTCGTCATATCGACATCTCACCCAAAACTTGAAAACTTCAATCACACAAAACTTAACGGAACTTCATGAGATAGGTTAGTATGATAAAGAGGAAACCATTTCACTTTGGTACTATCAAAGACAGGATTCATAATTGTTTCCACACAATTCCTACTGTAACATATCATTTCCACAATTTATATTGAGCAATATAATCCATGGAAACTAGAAAACAAGCAAACTATGCATTGAAAATAGAACTGTCAAAAACAGAACAGTCTGTAGTAATCTGTACTCCAACCATACTTCTACTACTCCATAAATTCTGAAAAACTAGGAAAACCTGGGAAATTTGTCTATTAATCTTCTTCAAAAATAATCAGCATTTTATCACGCTTCTGTTAAAAATTAGAATTATTTTCGTGAGCGCAAAAGTTTCTGTTTTTCAGTAAGATCAAATCAACTATCACCCAACATGATCCCAAAGGTCTTACTTGGTACTTTATTGAAACAAAAGCAATAAAAATGATTACTACAGTAGCCTAATCATGTGAACAAGCAAAAACATTAGGTAAAAGTGTTGGGTTGTATCCCAACAAGCACTTTTCTTTAATGTCTTTTAGCTAGGCATGATGAGTTCAATGATGCTCGCATAAAAGATAAGAATTGCAACATAACGGGAGCATCATGAAGCATATGACTAGCACATTTAAGTCTAACCCACTTCCTATGCATAGGGATTTTGTGAGCAAACAACTTATGGTAACAATAATCAATTAGCATAGGAATGCAAAACAAGCATAACTTCAAAACTTTCAAGATATAGAGAGGAAACTTGATATTATTGCAATTCCTACAAGCATAAGTTCCCCCCTCATAATAATTTTCAGTAGCATCAAGAAGAATATCAACAATATAACTATCACATAAAGCATTCTTTTAATGACACAAAAGCATAGAAAACTTATTACTCTCCACATAAGCAAATTTCTTCTCATCAATAGTAGTGGGAGCAAACTCAACAAAATAACTATCATGAGAGTGAAAATTAAAATCATGATGACAAGTTTCATGGTTATCATTATTCTTTATGGCATACATGTCATCACCATAACCATCATAGGTAGCAAATTTGTTCTCATAATCAATTGGAACCTCTTTGAAATAGTGGATTCATCACTAAATAAAGTCATGACCTCTCCAAATCCACTTTCATAATTATCACAATAAGATTCAACACCGTCCAAAATAGTGGGATCATTACTTCCTAAAGTCGACACTCTTCCAAACCCACTTTCATCAACATAATCATCATAAATAGGAGGCATGCTTTGCACATCAAAACTTGGGGGACAAAAATATCATCTTCATCAAACATAGCATCCCCAAGCTTGTAGGTTTGCATATCATTAGCATCATGGATATTCAAAGAATTCATACTAACAACATTGCAATCATGCTCATCAGCCAAATATTTTGTGCCAAACATTTTATTGACTTCTTCTTCTAACAATTGAGAACAATTTTCTGAACCATCATTTTCAAGAAAGATATTATAAAGATGATCAATAATATGATGCAAGCTCAATTCCATTTTTTATGTAGTTTTCTTTTATAAACCAAACTAGTTATAAAACAAGAAACTAAAAGATTCAATTGCAAGATCTAAAGATATACCTTCTTGCACTCACCTCCCCGGCAATAGCGCTAGAAAAGAGCTTCGTTGACGGGATGTGAGTGCCGCTTACCTAACCTCCCCAGCAACGGTGCCAGAAAAGAGCTTGATGTCTACTACACAACTTTATTCTTGTAGACACATGTTGGGCCTCCAAGCGCAGAGTTTTGTAGGACAGTAGCAATTTTCCCTCAAGTGGATGACCTAAGGTTTATCAATATGTGAGAGTTGTAAGATGAAGATGGTCTCTCTCAAACGACCCTGCAACCAAATACAAGAAATCTCTTGTGTCCCCAACACACCCAATACAATGGAAAATTGTATAGGTGCACTAGTTCGGCAAAGAGATGGTGATAAAAGTGTAATATGGATGGTAGAAATATATTTTTACAATCTGAATAAATAAAAACAGCAAGGTAGAAAATAGTAAAGGGGCACAAAAACGGTATTGCAATGCTTGGAAATGAGGCCTAGGGTCCGTACTTTCGCTAGTGCAACCTCTCAACAATGCTAATATAATTGGATCATATAACCGTCCCTCAAAGTGCAATAAAGAATCACTCGAAAGTTCCTATCTAGCAGAGAACATAAGATGGAATTGTTTGTAGGGTACTAAACCACCTCAAAGCTATTCTTTCCGTTCGATCTAGTCAGGAGTTCGTACTAAAATAACAAAAAACTATTCTTTCCGTTCGATCTACCTAGAGTTCATACTAAAATAACACCAAAGCAAATTCATATTCGTAATACTCAATCCAACACAAAGAACTTCAAAGAGTGCCCCAAGATTTCTACTGGAGAAACAAAGACAAGAATGTGCATCAACCCCTATGCATAGACTACCCCAATGTCCGGGAATCCGCGAGTTGAGTGCCAAAACATATATCAAGTGAATCAATACGATACCCCATTTTCACCACGAGTATTCAATTGCAAGACATATATCAAGTGTTCTCAAATCCATAAAAGTATTCAATCTGATAGAGAGGGGAAAACACCATATGATCCGACTATATTAACAAAGCCCGTACATAAAGATCGTAACACCCCAAGAGCACGAGAGAGAGAGAGAGAGATTAAACACATAGCAACTGGTACAAACCCTCAGCCCCGAGGGTAGACTACTCCCTCCTCATCGTGGTGGCCGCCGGGATGATGAAGATGGCCACCGGAGATGATTCCCCCCTCCGGCAGGGTGCCCGTGCCCAGGTGGGTTGTGCCCCCCTCGGGGCACCCCCCAGGTGCTGCTCTGGCCCATCCTAGGTGTTCTGGTCCATAAAAAATCTCCAAAAAGTTTCACGGTGTTTGGACTCCTTTTGATATTGATTTTCTACGATGTAAAAAACAAGCAAAAACAGCAGCTGACACTGGGCACTGGGTCAATAGGTTAGTCCCCAAAAAATGATATAAAGCTGCTATTAAATGATTGTAAAACATCCAAAAATGATAATATGTTAGCATGAATACTTCATAAATTATAGATACGTTGGAGACGTATCAGAGGTGTCTAGAGGGGGGATGATTAGACCCTCAACAAAGAAAAGTAGAAGTTTTTAAATTGTTTAGATTGAGGTGGAGTTTTAGCACAAGTTTAAGCATTCACAATACATTTCAAGAAAGCATGGCAAGAGTACATGAGCAACGGAAAGTAAAGCATGCAAGTTGCAAGAAAGTAAAGGGATGGGATTGGAGTGTGCAAACGTAATTTGAGAGACGGAGATTTTTGGCGTGGTTCCGATAGGTGGTGCTATCGTACATCCACGTTGATGGAGACTTCAACACATGAAGGGTAACGGTTTCGTGAGTCCACGGAGGGCTCCACCCACGAAGGGTCCATGAAGAAGCAACCTTGTCTATCCCACCATGGCCATCGCCCACGAAGGACTTGCCTCACTTGGGTACTTCACGAAGTAGACGATCTCCTTGCCCTTACAAACTCCTTGGTTCAACTCCACAATCTTGACTGAGGCTCCCAAGTGACACCTAACCAATCTAGGAGACATCACTCTCCAAAAGGTAATAGATGGTGTGTTGATGATGAACTCCTTGCTCTTGTCCTTCAAATGATAGTCTCCCCAACACTCAACTCTCTCACAGAGATTTGGATATGGTGGAAAGATGATTTGAGTGGAAAGCAACTTGGGGAAGGCTAGAGATCAAGATTCTTGTGGTTGAATTGGAATATCTTGGTCTCAACACACGAGTAGGTGGTTCTCTCTCGGAAAATGAGTAGTGGAAGTGTAGGCACGTTCTGATGGCTCTGTCCTCGAATGGAGAATGGGTGGAGGGGTATATATAGCCTTCATACAAAATCTAGCTGTTACACACAATTTACCAAACTCGATGGGACCGAATTGTGAAACTCGGTCAGACCGATATGGTTCAAAATGTGAATGTTAGAGTTTTCGGTGGGACCGATATGATCAACTCGGCGGGACCGATGTGCTAGGGTTAGGGTAAAACCTCAACTCGGTTTGACCGATTACACAAACTCGGTGGGAACGATTTTGGTAATAAGCAAACAGAGAGTTGGTCAAGCAAACTCGGTGGGGCCGATTTCATATCTCGGTGGGACCGATATAATTGCAACAGGCAACAGAGAGTTTGCAAGCCCATCTCGGTGAGGCTGAGATCCGATCGGTGAGACCGAAATGATTAGGGTTTCTGGCAGTGGCTATGTCAAATGAACTTGGTGGCGCCGGATAGATCAAATTGGTGGGGCCGAGTTTGACTTTAGGTTTGGGACATATGTGGAAATGAGAAACTGGTTGCGGGCTTTGGAGCATATCACTAAGCACTTTGAGCAAGCAAGCCATTAAGCAACACCTCATCCCCTTTTAATAGTATTAGCTTTTCCTATGGACTCAATGTGATCTTGGATCACTAAAATAGAAATGAAGAGCCTTGAGATTTTGCCAATCTTCTGTCCTTAGCTTCTTGAAGGGGTTCCACATCCTCTTGTCCATGCCACGCCTTTGTTGAACTTTCTGAATTATGGTAGATAAGAATATTAGTCCAACAAGAGATATGTTGACATTAATTACCAAAATCACCCAGGGAGCACTTGTGCTTTCAATCTCCCCCTTTTGGGTAATTGATGACAACATACATCAAAGCTTTAGATGAAGATGTGAAGAATAACAAGTAAAGCTTTGGAAAGACATGTAACATGCATATGCTCCCCTACATGTATGCAATCAAGTAAATATGGAATGTAAGATCATATGAATGCATAAGCATGACAGAGCAAGCAAAGAGTTACATGTATCTTGGCTATATGCATCAGAGCAAATGATGTAACTATAGGAAATGTGCCTCCATGTTCATGATTCCTTCGTGCAAACAATATGTGCAGTAGCAAGAAATCATCATGCACATGGATGTGATGCATATACTTACCTTGTGGTCTTGAGGTGGCTTTGGAATAGGTGAACCTGAGTAAACAAGGTTAGATAACACACGAACACCTACAGGACAAAGCAATTTGAGAAACCACAAGAGTACCAAGATTGGGATGACATGTAGAGAGTGAGTACTAGGTACTCTATTGGATATAGACATGTCCCCAAAAAGTAAGGATATGCAATGAATTCGAAGATTTCCTTCCCTTACATGTCTTTCTCCCCCTAAATCTTATATTGGATAATGGGAGAAGACAGGGCAAAAGGAAATCAGAGCAAAGTCAATCATAACAAACATACTAACATGTATTTCCCCTCTTGAAGACATGTGACTTCTCTCCTCCATGGATAATAAGCATCTAGAGAAGCTTAAGGTGTGCATTCTATTTTATGTGATAAGCTTTGATGTGCTCTCCCTCCCCCTTTGACATCAATTTCCAAGAAGGAATCTTCTGGAGCATGAGTCAAGTAGGTTTGGTCCTTGAGTCACATTACAAAGCATCATGTAATATAAGATGCTGGTAGAGGACAGGAATCATCGAGTGGAGCTGGAACAAATATGAAGGATGCAAATGGCAAAGTGTTTTCTCAGCATTGAAATCGGTAACACCGAGTCCTTTTCTTCGGTGGCACAAAGTTGTTTCGGTTTAGCCGAAAGAAATAAACCGGCGAGGCCAAATTCAGCACAGAGAGAACACAATTGTCATCTTAGCTCACTAGGCAAATAAGATCTCACAAATATTTGCAGGGAATTTACTGAAAGATTTGCAATGAATTGGATGCAAGGAATGCAGAACATAACAAAAAAAGAAGTCTAGTTGAAGTGAAAGGAAAACATGTTGGGCACAAATGCAAGAACACAAAGAAATGATAGAGAACTTCATCTAGAAATGGTCGGTGACAAAGTCACCTATGTTAGAGTATATTGACTAAGGAGTCAAGTGAGAACACTTGATCGTAGGTCATACTCATCATTTAAGCTCAAAATGGGGTTGCCATTTTTCATTTAAGCATTTTGATGTATTCACATCTTGTTCAGCTGCTTTGACCCATGACTTGGGGTAAAGCTTCTCTAATATGGAACAACATACCTTGGGTGGTGTTGTTGATCTTGATCATGTAGTTGAACTTGTGTAGGATGCTCAAGGTTGATGTAGCTCATCAAGAGTAGGGAGCACCACTTCTAGTTTGAGATCATCTACCTACATGGGTTAATCTTGCAAGGAATAGCACTTGTGTATCCAAAGTGACAATCATGAAATTTGATACCAAATGAAATTTGATATATAGGAATTGTCAAAGGATATGTTGAAAGGATTCATGATCCCTTGTCTTTAACCACCATATTATAGTGACTTGGTGATGTAGAGATTGCTTAAGATATGAGTGAGTTGTAATATCATAGATTTAGATTCATCCAAGTACCTACAAGGGTTAGATAGCATGCAAGGGTACAAGTATAGATCCAAGACATATGATCATTATCATAAGAGAAATATCAAGGATTAGTCAAAGCTCATGCCTTGCATGTATCCAAATGGAGTTTCTACTCCAAGTTTGAAGCATCAATGATGTTCAATTCACCTCTCAAATGGCAAAATACTTTCTCATCAAGCGGTTTGGTGAATATATCCGCCTATTGCTTACCGGTATGAACATGCTTAAGATCGATGTCTCCTTTAGCAACATGATCTTGAATGAAATGATGACGAGCTTCAATATGCTTAGTTTGAGAATGTTGCACGGGATTGTGAGCAATATTAATAGCACTTTCATTCTCACAAAGCAATGGAACATATTTCACATATATCCCATAGTCTTTAAGAGTTTGGGTCATCCAAAGTAATTGAGCACAACATGAACCGACAGCAATGTATTCTGCTTCGGCGGTGGATAAGGATACCGAGTTTTGTTTCTTGGAGGACCAAGACACAAGGGATCTACCAAGAAATTGACAAGTACCCGAAGTGGACTTTCTATCAACCTTGTCACCGGCATAGTCCGAATCGGCGTAGCCAACAAGATCAAAAGAAGACCTCTTAGGATACCAAATGCAAAATTTGGTGTATGAATTAAGTATCTCACTATACTTTTCATGGCCTTAAGATGACATTCTTTGGGGGCGCTTGATATCGTGCACACATGCACACACTTAGCATAATATCGGGATGGGAGGCACATAGATATAACAATGAACCAATCATAGAGCGGTAAACCTTTTGGTCAACCGGTTTGCCATCCTTAGTCAAGTCAAGATGTCCACTAGTAGGCATGGGTGTATTCATACTTTTGCATTCTTGCATGTTGAACTTCTTTAATAAGTCCTTGGTATACTTTGTTTGGGAAACAAAGGTACCCTCCTTAGTTTGCTTGATTTGCAAACCAGGAAAGAACTTGAGTTCACTCATCATAGACATCTCAAACTTCTCTGCATTGGGCTTCCAAACTTTTCACTAAAATGAGGGTTAGTCGAACCAAATACGATATCATCAACATAAATTGGGCACACACATAATTCACCATTAACCCTTTTAGTAAAAAGAGTAGAATCTATTTTTCTAATCTCGAAGCCTTTTTTAATAAGGAACTTGGTCAAGCATTTATACCACGCTCTGGGAGCTTGTTTAAGACCATAAAGAGCTTTGTGAAGTTTGTAAACATGGTCGGGTTTCTTAAGATTAACAAAGTCGGGAGGTTGTTTAACATAAACTTCCTCCTCAATTTCACCATTTAGAAAAGCACTTTTAATGTCCATTTGATACAATGTGATATCATGGTGATTGGCATAAGCAAGTAAGATGTGTATGGACTCAAGTCTAGCAACAGGGGCATATGTCTCACGGTAGTCCATACCTTCGACTTGAGTGTATCCTTGGGCGACGAGACGGGCCTTGTTGCATACAACTTGTCCATCTTCATCTTTCTTATTCTGAAACACCCATTTGGTACCAATGATGTTGTGGTTGTTGTCGGGCTTCTCAACCAATGTACACACTTGGTTCCTCTCAAAATTGTGTAGCTCTTCGTGCATGGCGTTTATCCAATCCGGATCTTCTAGTGATTCTTCAACCTTCATAGGTTCAATGCTAGAGATGAATGAAGAATGTTCACAAAAATTTGCCAAATGAGTTTTAGAGTGAGTGATTCTCCTGGTTTGAATATCGTTGAAGATTTGTTCGACGGGATGGTCTCTTGAGACTCTTGCTCTAACTCGTGAGAGCTTTTGTTTGGGCCGGGTGGAACATCTTCTTCATCATCTTGTTCTTCCTCTTGGCCTTCTTCATTGTTGGTGTTGTTGTTCTCTTGTGGAGGTGGATAAGGAGGTTGATGAGGTTCATCTTGGTGTACTTCCTCGTTTTCTCCATCTTGGCGTGTCCCACTTGTGGATGCCTCCGAGTCAACTCTTGGTTCACCTTGTCGTGAGGTAGAAGCTTCGACTTGGATGGACGAGGTACTCTCCTTCACCTTCGTTGGGCGAATCTTGCCAATAAACAAGTCTTGGATTGCTTCTGAAGGATATTTGTCTCCTACAATTGGCAATTGCTCTATTTGCAAGCCGTTAGATTCATGAAACTTCACATCTACCGTATCTTCAACCTTTCGGGTGAAATTGTTGTAGACATGGCAAGTGTGAGAATTTGAGCCATAGCCGAGTAGGAAACCTTCATGAGATTTAGGAGCAAATTTAGAACAACGATGCTTATCAAGAATATAGCACTTTGAGCCAAATACTCGAAAGTATCCAACTTGGGGTTTGTTACCGGTGAGAAGCTCGTATGCCATCTTGCCGAGTAGCCTGTGAAGATATAGTCGATTTGTTGCATGACAAGTTGTCTCAACCGCTTCTGCCCAAAAGTGTTTTGGCGTCTTGTACTCATCAAGCATCGTTCTTGCCATCTCAATAAGAGTACGGTTCTTCCTCTCAACAACTCCATTTTGTTGAGGTGTGTATGTAGCCGAGAACTCATGTGAAATCCCTTCTTCGTCAAGAAAGGTGTCCACATTTGCATTCTTGAACTCCATTCTGTTGTCGCTGCGAACCTTCCTGATCTTTACTTCAAATTGATTTTGGGCCTTCCTAGCGAAGTTCTTGAAGATCTTTTGGACCTGCGATTTATCGTCAAGAAAGAACACCCACTTAAATCTTGAAAATCATCGACTATGACTAAACCAAACGAGTTTCCACTGAGAGTTTTATAGGCGTTTGGACCAAAGAGATCCATATGAAGTAGCTCGAGCGGTCTTCTCGTGGTCATGATGTTCTTCATGGGGTGGCTTCCTCCAACCTGTTTTCCTGCTTGACAAGCACTGCACAATCTATCCTTGTCAAATATAACATCTTCCACTCCAAGGATATGATCACCTTTAATAAGCTTATCAAGATTTCGCATGCCCACATGACCTAGTCTTCTATGACACAACCAACCTTTAGAAGATTTAGCAATTAAGCAAGTTCTAGGTTGAGCCTTTTAGTGAAATCAACAATGTATAGATCACCTCTACGTATACTGGTAAAGACCATTTTGTGATTGTCTCTTCGAAACACCTGGCAATCTACTTCAGTAAATAGGACATTGAATCCAAAGTCAGCTAGTCTAGATACGAAAAGTAAATTATAGCCAAGAGATTCAACAAGCATAACATTTTGGATGGAGCTGTCATGTGAGATGGCCACCTTACCAAGGCCAACCACCTTACCCTTTGAGTTATCACCAAAAGTGACATACTCTCGAGGGCCGTCGTTTTCAGCAAGCTCATGAAACATATCCTTGTCTCTGGTCATGTGATCGGTACATCCATTATCAAGAACCCATTCCTTTCCTCCAGCCATGTAGCCGCGAAGATTTTCCATAAGACCAAAGTGTCTCATAGACTCATCGAGATCGAAGTCACTATCATCATCCTCATCATAGTATCCATGTTCAACATCATCTTGTGATAGATCATTTCATAGAGAGAGTGATTCATTAGATATATGATCATGACAATGTTCATATTTATGAATTCTAATGACTTTGGAAATGATATTGCTAATGATTCCAACATCTCCTTTGGCACGCATAAGGTCACGAAGCTCAAATAAACAATCACCAAACTTAGGATCTCTAGGATTCATCTTACTTAAAGCAATTGAATTATGAAGAGTCACATCTAGATTTTGCAAGGAATAGTTTGGAAATCGTTCCTCAAGAAATCTCCATATGGTGTAAGCATAATCAAGAGTAGGCAAGCAAACAATCAAATTTCTAGGCAAACCTCTAGTGATAAGATTGACAGTCCTAAGGTTGTGAATCATGTCAAGAGATTCATCAGGGGTAGGATGCAAAGGATCAACAAGGGCTGCACAGGGGCTAGTAATGTACTTGTTCAAATGATATTCATTGAAGATCTCAAGCATCTCATTTTTCCAATCAAGAAAGAACTCCCCATCAAGTATAGGCACTGTACGTCTAAGACTCCCCAACGTAGACTCATCCATCTTCCTCCAATGGTGATTAAACCAAAGCAACGGAGACTAATGCTCTGATACCAATTGAAAGGATCAAGAAGAGGTGTCTAGAGGGGGTGATTAGACCCTCAATAAAGAAAAGTAGCAATTTTTAAATTATTTAGATTGAGGTGGAGTTTTAGCACAAGTTTAAGCATTCACAATACATTTCAAGCAAGCATGGCAAGAGTATATGAGCAGCGGAAAGTAAAGCATGCAAGTTGCAAGAAAGTAAAGGGATGGGATTGGAGTGTGCAAACGCAATTTGAGACACAGAGATTTTTGGCGTGGTTCCGATAGGTGGTGCTATCGTACATCCACGTTCATGGAGACTTCAATCCACAAAGGGTAACAGTTGTGGAGTCCACGGAGGGCTCCACCCACGAAGGGTCCATGAATAAGCAACCTTGTCTATCACACCATGGCCATCGCCCATGAAGGACTTGCCTCACTTGGGTATATCTTCACGAAGTAGGCGATCTCCTTGCCCTTACAAACTCCTTGGTTCAACTCCACAATCTTGATGCAGGCTTCCAAGTGACACCTAACCAATCTAGGAGACACCACTCTCCAAAAGGTAGTAGATGGTGTGTTGATGATGAACTCCTTGCTCTTGTGCTTCAAATGATAGTCTCCCCAACACTCAACTCTCTCACACAGATTTGGATATGGTGGACAGATGATTTGAGTGGAAAGCAACTTTGGGAAGGCTACAGATCAAGATTCTTGTGGTTGGATTGGAATATCTTGATCTCAACACATGAGTAGGAGGTTCTCTCTCAGAAAATGAGTCGTGGAAGTGTAGGGACGTTCTGATGGCTCTCTCCTCGAATGGAGAATGGGTGGAGGGGTATATATAGCCTCCACACAAAATCTAGTCGTTACACACAATTTACCAAACTCGGTGGGACCAAATTGTGAAACTCGGTCAGACCGATATGGTTCAAAATGTGAACGTTAGAGTTTTCGGTGGGACCAATATGATCAACTCGGTGGGACCAATGTGATATGGTTAGGGTAAAACTTCAACTCGGTTTGACTGATTACACAAACTCGATGGGACCGATTTTGGTAATAAGAAAATAGAGAGTTGGTCAGGCAAACTCGGTGGGACCGATTGCATATATCGGTGGGACCGATATAATTGCAACACACAACAGAGAGTTTGCAAGCCCATCTCGGTGAGACCGAGATCCCATCGGTGAGAGCGAAATGATTAGTGTTTCTGTTAGTGGATATGTCAAGTGAACTCGATGGCGCCGGATAGATCAAATCAGTGGGGCCGAGTTTGACTTTAGGTTTGGGACATATGTGGAAATTAGAAAGTGGTTGAGGGTTTTGGAGCATATCACTAAGCACTTTGATCAAGCAAGCCATTAAGCAACACCTCATCCACTTTTAATAGTATTGGTTTTTCCTATGGACTCAATGTGATCTTGGATCACTAAAATAGAAATGAAGAGCCTTTAGCTTTTGCTAATCTTCTGTCCTTAGCTTCTTGAATGGGTTCCACATCCTCTTGTCCATGCCACACCTTTGTTGAACTTTATGAAATATGCTAGATAAGAATATTAGTCCAACAAGAGATATGTTGGCATTAATTACCAAAATCACCCTGGGAGCATTTGTGCTTTCACTGGTGGATCCAGCCCCTCAGTCTAAGGGGTCGACTCATGTGTTCATATATGGGTGTGTCGGCGGACACTCCGCACTTCTCTCAAGTCGACATGTCCCCTACCGACTTGTTGTCCTCCATGAAAAAATTACTTCGTGAAACTAGAGAGACCATCAAGACTATGGGGCTCGCCCCCTTCTTTACAGGCAATCCGACGCCTCTGGTGAGTCATCTTTTTTCCTTCTTATTATTTTACTTGCGCCTTTTTACTCACTGCTTTATTTAATATCTCGACTTGTCATTTGTTCAGGAAAAATCTCAATGGTGGAAAATAGAGTGAGTCGCCACTCCTCCAAAGGACACCAACGGATACGAGCCGATCGATGACGATGAGGAGGAAAATGAGGTAATAGAGCTTTGACTCCCTCGGGCATCTGTTTAACCAACTTGCTGACGCCACCTCATCATAGGAGAACAAAGAGACCAATCAAGCCGGCAAAATGGAGGTAAATCCTTCTTATTTCGACTTAGAACCATTTATCCCAAACAGAACAAGATGAGCAGTCAGAAAGGAACCATTTTCACATCCAACCGCTCATTTAGATCCGTAATTTCTTTTGAAGAAAACTCAGTGTGCTGGCACCTAAAAGCGGAAAACTCGAAGTAGCTCTACTGAATTATTAGACGGCTTGGCGAATTCATCGGCTCAATGCAAATCACGAGTCAAAGTACCTCACAGCCCAACCGACTCACAACCCCATGCTGGTCAAATAAAAGAGCCTCTCCATCCCATTCTTTCATGTATTTCTGTTGTTACTAACTTGTTCAACACTTTTCCAGGGCCAAGGCCTTCACCAAAAAGAAAGTTGATGAATAAAGTGTTGCCACCCCTGAAACCGAGGTCCCCTCTCAAAATCTTTTGAGGGTCAACCCGGAAATCCAGAACAAGTCGATCGATGAAGCTCAAATTACTGATGAAACTGAGCTAACTCATGAAAATGAGTTGGTTCATGATGACATCCCGGCCAGTCCTGCTAGAGCTGCCACTCCTGTAGTGGAAAAAGAAAACCCGAGAAGCGAGCTGCCTCCTATGGTGGCTCATGATGATGTTACAATTACTTGAGAGGCGCATAAGACTCCAGAAGTTTCAAATGTGTTGGCCAAGATAACCGCCAAGAATGAGTCACCCATGATGGAGAAGGGGAAAACCAAGATTGAATTTCCATCTATGGAAGATTTAGATGTAAAGTCCCTTCACCAAGGGTTCTTGACCCAACTATTCGAAAGTCGGGACTCTAAAGCTAACATGGTCAACACCATGAAACAAAAATATGAGGTACACTTCTTACTCTTGTTCTTCCGTGCATATATTTATGTAGCCCCCAAGTATTAAGGAGAGAATGCAGTGATGTGCTTAAGACTTGAAAAGAGAACTTGAATGTAAATCCGGGTTAACATCTTTGACCTGTCCGCCATATGTATGTAATAGTTGTACTCAAGTGTAGCCCCCAAGGGTCGGGTCATTATTCAATGATGAACCAAGACTTCAAAATCATTTCTAGTAAAAAAAATTCAAGTAGCTGGTAGCGCCCAAGGGCCGGCTCATCATCATGTGATGGCCGGGTCTTTTAACCCATCTAGATAAAAACAGAAATGCATTAGCCCCCAAGAGCCATGTTGATTTATTGCAACTACATGGGACTTCTGTATAATTGATGTCAAAATTTGACTAATGTAGCTCGCAAGTGCTAGTTCGTTAGCCAGCGGCGGCCTGGGACTTCTAAAAAAATGCTTCTGGCGTGTTTTGCGTATATGTAGGAAATGCATAATCATGCTGAGTAATCAGCAGCCGACTTGCAGAAAGATTTGGAGAAGGAGAAGAAGTTGCGGGAAGAGGCTGAAAAGCAATTTGCAGACTTCCACAAATCCCTTCTTTCTACCCAAGCCGCCTTTGCAAAAGAAAGAGCCAGCTTGGTCAAGCATGCCAAAAAAGCTAAAGCAACACTTGATCTGGTGACTGAAGAGCTCAGAAATCTAAAGGGCCAGATCAAGGATATGTGCATCACCATCTTTGGTAAGTAAAACTTTCACAAGTCGCCACATATTACCAGCTTAATTATGTGGTCGGCTTATTGATATATGTTGATGTTGTTTTTGGCAGGCAAGAAGAACCACAACTTTGTGGAGCAACCTCTCGTGAAGCTAAAGGATGTGTACAAGTTCATGGAGTAGCTATATGTTGGCGGCTTGAACTGCATCATGGCAATTAAAAAACACCAATGCATCACCTCATTATATCATGGATATGCTAAAGGAGCTTTCCACGGTGCCAGAGTGGATTCTGGAGTTGAGTGATAACCCACAAGTATAGGGGATCGCAACAGCTTTCGAGGGTAGAGTATTCAACCCAAATTTATTGATTCGACACAAGGGGAGCCAAAGAATATTCTCAAGTATTAGCAGCTGAGTTGTTAATTCAACCACACCTGGAAACTTAGTATCTGCAGCAAAGTGTTTAGTAGCAAAGTAATATGATAGTGATGGTAACGATAACAAAAGAGTAATGAAAGCAAAGTAATGTTTTTGGTATTTTGTAGTGATTGTAACAATAGCAACGGGAAAGTAAATAGGCGTAAACCAGTATATGGAAAGCTCGTAGGCATTGGATCAATGATGGATAATTATGCCGGATCTGGTTCATCATGTAACAGTCATAACATAGGGTGACACAGAACTAGCTCCAATTCGTCAATGTAATGTAGGCATGTATTCCGAATATAGTCATACGTGCTTATGGAAAAGAACTTGCATGACAT
>NW_024119694.1:0-9663 GCF_003073215.2 Triticum urartu
TAATTAACTAGAAAGGGGATCTTTTTTGGTCAGTTATATATTTTTGGCCTGAATTAAGAGACGTGACAAGAGCTAATTACTTGTATCCTTCCCTTTGTTTGGCTGCAGCCTTTGTGTCTCCCATACTTTATACATATGGAACCATCCCAGCATATGCTGGCCCCTTCAGCTTCTTGCAGATCTTCTCCATCAAAGTCATGGAGAATGAAATGTGGAGAATCAGGTGGCCAGTGGAGGTATATGGCTTCATTGCCGCTCGAGACAATTTGGATCGCAATCGCAACCTTCTGTTCAGCCAGACAAGGGATGACCCCCAAATTCTCACTCAACAGGTAATTTTCTTCTTCTTAATTCTCATGCTGCCGTTACTAACTTAACATAATCTAGTATTGTCCTCTGCACCTGTGTGTCTTTTCCGTACTAAGGTAAGGTTATCTTCCTCATCCAGACTTGACCTGTATCTCTAGACACAAGGCCATGCTAAGCAGCCTCTTGGCTGCCTACATATGGGTGCAGAGGAGATGTTTGGTCGCTTGTTAATCGGGTTTCATTTTCAAATTTAAAATACAAATAATGTTTTGGAATAAATACATCCTACTCTGTCAACTGTTTAACAGTATATAATTTCAACCATGAACTACCAAAGAGCCTATTGTGCGTCCTCTGCCTATTAAAGTGTGAGCGCACAACTATAGGCTGAATCCACCCCAGTTTTATCCAAGGTGGTGGTACCTGTGTTGCTCAGGCATGGACACATGGATCTGATTTAGGATTAAGCCGTTTAGGTGTCCCAAGTGTCAGTCAGGCATGAACAGCAATCTCAAATCCAAAAAAGGGAAAAAGACGCGGGTGTCTGAGTGCTGGCAGGTGTGGTTGTCACAACATTGTGTAATTGTGAAAAGAAACTGACTTTATAGGGTGGTCAAGTACTAATTTGGATATGTAACAAATGATGCTTGCAGGATTCATTTTTGCAGTTGACTGGCCCGCGCCGCCCAATTGCGTTGATCGACCCTGTTGTCTTTGAGATTCAACTAAAAGTGAAGGGCACAGCAGAGTGTGAAGATGAAACATTGATGGATCGAGCGTTTGAATATGGATATGGTTTTGGAGAATATGGTGAGCTTGCCCGTCGTCCTTGGGCTGGTAATTTTTGCACACTAGAGATCACCTCTGCGCTACTTTCCAGAACGGTTGCAGCCACTTTCATCTCCGCTGATGTTATTAAAGGGTCATGGCCTGTTGATTACAGAGGTCGTGTGGTTGCCCGTACTGCTGACATAGATGAGGATTTTGTGCTGCTTGATTCCGGAGAAGGACGTCTGCAAGTGAATCCAGACGGTCGTATTGTCCTTCAAAGGGGTGTTGTCTGTGTGGAACATGAGGGAATGCTCACAGTTTCCGTGGAAGCCTACTCAGAGGCAGGTACTTGTCGTGCAGATTGTGTTGAATTCAAGCCCCAAAAATCCCTCACAAGTGATGGTACTTGCAACCTTGGTTTCTGCACGGTGCAGTTTATTGTTGGTTGGTCCCCCATGGCAAGAAAGTATGATATGATGTACGATGGCAACTGAGTTCAACTGCATCGGTTTGTCATCCCCATCCCAGTAGCATGCCGTAGATGTCCAGCTAATTAACTAGTTATGATTGGTCAAGTGTGCAAACTGTTTAGAAATCATGTTATGTCTAGCGTCCAGACTATTTAAAGGCCATGTCATGTTTGGTGAAGTGCCAAGTGGCACACTATGGTTCAGCTTTTGGCAAACCACTCATATATTAGCAGGTGCGGCCAGTCTCTGAAGCTTTACTTTGCGTTTCCATCCCTTCTTCGAATTGACCAGCTCCTCTACTCAAGCATGCACTCACTGCTGAAATTACACTCTAAGCCGAGCGCTTTTCTTGGAAAAGGTATCTTTGTCGAGAGGTGCTCAGCGCTTTTCTTGGAAAAGGTATCTTTGTTGAGAGGTGCTCTCGGCAAAAATGGATTATCAGCCTCGTTAACAGTAATATCCACTTAGAGCAATTTGTATACTCTATAAGGATCACATACATAACAACAAACTCACAAAAGCATGATATATGGTCCAGACAAGCTTCATATGAACAACAAACTCACAAAAGCATTATATATGGTCCACACAAGCTTCATATGAAGTCACAAGGTAGTTCTTTAGCACAAGTGCCTTCTAACTAAACAACAAAGTGGCCAATGCATATTCACATACAATGACATGATAAAAACAACACCACAATTAGAACGAACTGGAAGAGAATTATCAAGTTCTTCAATCCACTCAACCCGATAACCTTACCTGCACCATGGCCTAATTCATGATTTCTCTTCTCATATAGCACATAATCGTTGTAATGATTCTATGCCTCATCTCTACTATTGAACAAATCAAAGGAGTTGCCTTTGAAACGAAGTACTTGTTCATTGCATGTGGACCATGAATCGTCGACGCTTGGACACCTACCTCTGTACACCGCATACCACTTTGTCTAAAAAGAAAGAGAAAAATATTTCAAAAAGGAAGGCAAGTTAAAAATAACACATCATTCATAAGCCACGTAAGCATTTATCACTCATGTCGTGGGAACGATCCTGACAGTAAGGAGTAGGGGTATGAACGAGGGCAAGATCTAGTTGTGGCGTAGGTGTGACACGGAGATTTTACGAGTTCGGCCCCCTCGTGGTGGAGGTAACAACCCTACATCTCGATCTTGTGTCTGAGTATTACAATGGATTGCGAACACTTGTCCATGTGCTATGGGGTGGCTTATATAGAGTGTGTCACCCCCTGTCTAGCTATGTTATATAGGGATTTAAGTGATTGCATTGATGGTGGGCCGCGTGTGAAGTACCACTTCTCTTCGAGTCAATGGCAGCACCTGCTAACCAATGGACAACGTAAATATTCAAGAACATACCACAATGTCAGATTTGAAAGATTATATAATTACTTTTTTTACTTCTTAAAAAATAAAAATTATTATGAATTGCCAAATATTTTTGGAAACATTAACAAATTTTGAAATCCCAAATAATTTTCAAAACATCAATTTGTTTTTTGGAAGTTTCATACATTTTAAGAAATACAGAAACAAAATTTGAAATGGGAACATTTTCTAAAATTCACAAACATTTTTCAAAAACACGAACCTTTTATAAGAACACGAGCATTTTTTGAATTATCAAACAATTTTCAAAAATGGGAACATGTCTACCTTTCAGAACAATTTTAGAAAATGTGTAATTTTTCACATGAATATTATTTGAATTTGTGAGCATTCCTCTAAAGCAAGAATATTTTTCAAATTTGGAGCATCTTTTCAAATGTATTTTTTTAAGAATATTGAACAATTTTGGAAAATACAATTTTTTTGAAAAAATGGGAACATTACTTTTCATTTAAAAATTTCAGTGTCCTTTTCCAGCTAGCTCACGTGCCAATACATCCATCCTTTGTCCGAAATAATAGATCCATACTTCATACATCTTATTACTACATGTAGTTTCACACACGATTATAAATTTGTACGACCGTATGTAAAGAGCAATATGGGGCTATTTAAAATATTTTTATGTTGAATTCGTGAACATTTCACTAAAATATGATTTTTTTTTAATTGGGAACATTTTTTAAAATACAATGTTTTTGTGAAAATCTAAAACAATTTTGTAAAACAGAAACATTTTTTCTGTTTTCAAAAAATTTCAGAATGACAATTTTTTTAATATCTGAACATTTTTAAAAAGGGAATGAAATTTTGGAATTCTGAACATTCTTCAAAATTTTGAACGAAATTGAAATTATAAACATTTCATAAAAAAATTAATTGATCAAAAATGCAAAAATAAACAAAAATAAGATTCAAAATGAAAAAGGAAAAAAAGAAGGAGGAAAGAGGAAATAAAAAGAGAAAGGAACATAAAATGTTAAATAGAAAATGAAAACAAAAAATGTAAACGGAACGGCCCAGTCTAGGGCTATCTGTCCGAACCTCCCACTATCTGTCGCCAGGTGCGGCAAATAGGAGTTTCCCAGCTGCGTGGGCAGGGAAATAAGTGGGTGCACGTGAAAAAAAAATTAGCAGGAGAAAAAATATCATGCATTTAAAATTATTGAGAATTATATGTGCAAGCAATACCCTGTGTGCACGTGCAAAAAATAATATTTAGCTTCTCGGTTTCGCCGGGTGTGAAGTAATCAATCTGCTACATTTCCATTCATTGATAGAGGGTATTTAAAAGTTTTATTACATCATCGTACGACAGAGAAGGCTCGTGAATTATTTAATCTACTTTTCCTTTCAATCTGGGAGATTTTAAGGTATGAAGTTTCTGAATTAGCAAACATGAACCATTTTTTAAATCCTGGACTGTTTTTTGAAAATTATGTACACTTTCAAAAAACGCAAACAAAATTTGAAACAGAAATATCTTTTAAAATTCACAATCATTGTTTGACAACACAAACTTTTTTTGTAAAAACATGAACATTATTTAAATTTTTGAACATCTTTTAGCACCGGAACATGTGTTGAAAATTCATAACATTTCTAAAAAATGCGTATCTTTTAACATTATTTTGAATTTTAGAAAACGAGAAAAAAAAATCAGAAAATGAAAATATTTTAAAATTCACCAACTTTTTGGAAAACACCATCCTTTGACAAAAACACGAACATTATTCGAATTTGTGAACATTTTTTTTAGCATGGGAACTTGTGTTGAAAATTCATAGGATTTTTTGAAAATGTGTACCTTTTAACCTCATTTTGAATTGTGAAAGTTTCACTAAAAAAAGAATGTTTTCCAAATTTGAGCATTTTTTAAAATTCCATTTTGTTTTTAGAAATCTGAAACAATTTTTGAAAAATAAAACTTTTTGAAAAAATGGGAAACTTTTTCAAGTTCCGATTTTTTTTCAAAATATCAACAAAATGTTGGAATTCTGAACATTTTCTATAATTTGAGTTTTTTTAATTCTGAACGTTTTCTGAAAATTTTGGATTTATGAAATAAATTCTAGAAGAAAAAAAACTTGGAAGGGAAAAAAGAGACAAGGGAAGGGGAATAAAAATAGAAGTAAAACACAGAAACAAAGAAAGCTAGGCCAGCCTATTGTCGGTTTATCCTGTGCAAAGCTCCGATTATTTGTTGTCCTATGCGAAAATAGAATTTTCCCAGCTGCCTGGGCAGAAAAATAAGTGGGCTGGCTTCGCTGGGTCACAACGGTCGGCCCACGTACAAAATTCTGGAAAGCGTTTTTTGTTTGTAGCAGACGAAAGCGTAAGAATTTAGTACCACTCGAATGAAAAAAATTTCTTTCAGCAATGAATGGATTAAAAAATTGGTGAAACACACCTTGCTTTATATATAAACGCACCTTGCTTTATATATAGTGATGCTATTCATCACCCAGGGTGCAGAATAAGTTATTCTTCACCCGAGGTAATCTTACGATCACTTCATAATTAAATTACATTTAGAATTCAAATAGTTACATTTCTATTGATTCACTACGTAAAATTTTGTATAAGAAAATAAAAATATAGGTCGTAAGACAAGAAAATTTGGAGTTTATGTATATTTTGCACTATGTTTTTACGTTTGTAATTCTACATAACATAAAATATTTTTTACGGCGATTATATATTTTCTTACGGCCTCTTTTTACGGCAGAAATAAGAAAAACTTACGAAACGTAAAATTACAGTGCATTCGTGATAAAATAGAGGGGGGGTGAAGAATAACTATTCCTCGCCCAGGGTGACGAATAGTCTATATATAGACATACATTTTCTTTTTATATTGTTTGAATAGTGTGCATTCAAAGCACAACCCTCTTGGTGCAGTAAGATTGGTGGAATATGAATTTGGTATGACAGTGCCCATTTGCATAATGCACAGAGCTGGACTGTAAGCCTTGAAGATAATCAACGCAAAATTGTTCAATATTCTTAAAAAAATACATTTGAAAAGATGCTCCAAATTTGAAAAATATTCTTGCTTTAGAGGAATGCTCACAAATTCAAATAATATTCATGTGAAAAATTACACATTTTCTAAAATTGTTCTGAAAGGTAGACATGTTCCCATTTTTGAAAATTGTTCGATAATTCAAAAAATGCTCGTGTTCTTATAGAAGGTTCGTGTTTTTGAAAAATGTTTGTGAATTTTAGAAAATGTTACCATTTCAAATTTTGTTTCTGTATTTCTGAAAATGTATGAAACTTCCAAAAAGCAAATTGATGTTTTGAAAATTATTTGGGATTTCAAAATTTGTTAATGTTTCCAAGAATATTCAGCAATTCATAATAATTTTTATTTTTTAAGAAGTAAAAAAAGTAATTATATAATCTTTCAAATCTGACATTGCGGTATGTTCTTGAATATTTACGTTGTCCATTGGTTAGCAGGTGCTGCCATTGACTCGAAGAGAGAAGACCCGCCTCATTTCCATATTATTGAACTTCATGCCTTAAAATCCCCTCGAATGAATGAAAAAATAGATTGAATAATTCACGGACCTTCTCTGGCGTGCGATGGCCTAATAAAACTCTTAAATCCACTCGATCAATGAATGAAAAAATAGCGGATTGATTACTTCACATGCGGCGAAACCCAAAACCAAAATGTTCCTTCTTGACATGCACACAGGGTTTTTCTTGCACAGGTTTTTCCTCCCGTTGCAACGCACGGGCATATGTGCTAGTAATAATAATATAAAGCAATGTGATTTTCTCTGATTTTTTCATCCATTCACCACCGATTTTTTTTAATCCAATGTGGTACTTCACACGCGGCCCACCATCAATGCAATCACTTAAATCCCTATATAACATAGCTAGACAGGGGGTGACACACTCTATATAAGCCACCCCATAGCACATGGACAAGTGTTCACAATCCATTGTAATACTCAGACACAAGATCGAGATGTAGGGTTGTTACCTCCACCACGAGGGGGCCGAACTCGTAAAATCTCCGTGTCACACCTACGCCACAACTAGATCTTGCCCTCGTTCATACCCCTACTCCTTACTGTCAGGATCGTTCCCACGACATGAGTGATAAATGCTTACGTGGCTTATGAATGATGTGTTATTTTTAACTTGCCTTCCTTTTTGAAATATTTTTCTCTTTCTTTTTAGACAAAGTGGTATGCGGTGTACAGAGGTAGGTGTCCAAGCGTCGACGATTCATGGTCCACATGCAATGAACAAGTACTTCGTTTCAAAGGCAACTCCTTTGATTTGTTCAATAGTAGAGATGAGGCATAGAATCATTACAACGATTATGTGCTATATGAGAAGAGAAATCATGAATTAGGCCATGGTGCAGGTAAGGTTATCGGGTTGAGTGGATTGAAGAACTTGATAATTCTCTTCCAGTTCGTTCTAATTGTGGTGTTGTTTTTATCATGTCATTGTATGTGAATATGCATTGGCCACTTTGTTGTTTAGTTAGAAGGCACTTGTGCTAAAGAACTACCTTGTGACTTCATATGAAGCTTGTGTGGACCATATATAATGCTTTTGTGAGTTTGTTGTTCATATGAAGCTTGTCTGGACCATATATCATGCTTTTGTGAGTTTGTTGTTATGTATGTGATCCTTATAGAGTATACAAATTGCTCTAAGTGGATATTACTGTTAACGAGGCTGATAATCCATTTTTGCCGAGAGCACCTCTCAACAAAGATACCTTTTCCAAGAAAAGCGCTGAGCACCTCTCGACAAAGATACCTTTTCCAAGAAAAGCGCTCGGCTTAGAGTGTAATTTCAGCAGTGAGTGCATGCTTGAGTAGAGGAGCTGGTCAATTCGAAGAAGGGATGGAAACGCAAAGTAAAGCTTCAGAGACTGGCCGCACCTGCTAATATATGAGTGGTTTGCCAAAAGCTGAACCATAGTGTGCCACTTGGCACTTCACCAAACATGACATGGCCTTTAAATAGTCTGGACGCTAGACATAACATGATTTCTAAACAGTTTGCACACTTGACCAATCATAACTAGTTAATTAGCTGGACATCTACGGCATGCTACTGGGATGGGGATGACAAACCGATGCAGTTGAACTCAGTTGCCATCGTACATCATATCATACTTTCTTGCCATGGGGGACCAACCAACAATAAACTGCACCGTGCAGAAACCAAGGTTGCAAGTACCATCACTTGTGAGGGATTTTTGGGGCTTGAATTCAACACAATCTGCACGACAAGTACCTGCCTCTGAGTAGGCTTCCACGGAAACTGTGAGCATTCCCTCATGTTCCACACAGACAACACCCCTTTGAAGGACAATACGACCGTCTGGATTCACTTGCAGACGTCCTTCTCCGGAATCAAGCAGCACAAAATCCTCATCTATGTCAGCAGTACGGGCAACCACACGACCTCTGTAATCAACAGGCCATGACCCTTTAATAACATCAGCGGAGATGAAAGTGGCTGCAACCGTTCTGGAAAGTAGCGCAGAGGTGATCTCTAGTGTGCAAAAATTACCAGCCCAAGGACGACGGGCAAGCTCACCATATTCTCCAAAACCATATCCATATTCAAACGCTCGATCCATCAATGTTTCATCTTCACACTCTGCTGTGCCCTTCACTTTTAGTTGAATCTCAAAGACAACAGGGTCGATCAACGCAATTGGGCGGCGCGGGCCAGTCAACTGCAAAAATGAATCCTGCAAGCATCATTTGTTACATATCCAAATTAGTACTTGACCACCCTATAAAGTCAGTTTCTTTTCACAATTACACAATGTTGTGACAACCACACCTGCCAGCACTCAGACACCCGCGTCTTTTTCCCTTTTTTGGATTTGAGATTGCTGTTCATGCCTGACTGACACTTGGGACACCTAAACGGCTTAATCCTAAATCAGATCCATGTGTCCATGCCTGAGCAACACAGGTACCACCACCTTGGATAAAACTGGGGTGGATTCAGCCTATAGTTGTGCGCTCACACTTTAATAGGCAGAGGACGCACAATAGGCTCTTTGGTAGTTCATGGTTGAAATTATATACTGTTAAACAGTTGACAGAGTAGGATGTATTTATTCCAAAACATTATTTGTATTTTAAATTTGAAAATGAAACCCGATTAACAAGCGACCAAACATCTCCTCTGCACCCATATGTAGGCAGCCAAGAGGCTGCTTAGCATGGCCTTGTGTCTAGAGATACAGGTCAAGTCTGGATGAGGAAGATAACCTTACCTTAGTACGGAAAAGACACACAGGTGCAGAGGACAATACTAGATTATGTTAAGTTAGTAACGGCAGCATGAGAATTAAGAAGAAGAAAATTACCTGTTGAGTGAGAATTTGGGGGTCATCCCTTGTCTGGCTGAACAGAAGGTTGCGATTGCGATCCAAATTGTCTCGAGCGGCAATGAAGCCATATACCTCCACTGGCCACCTGATTCTCCACATTTCATTCTCCATGACTTTGATGGAGAAGATCTGCAAGAAGCTGAAGGGGCCAGCATATGCTGGGATGGTTCCATATGTATAAAGTATGGGAGACACAAAGGCTGCAGCCAAACAAAGGGAAGGATACAAGTAATTAGCTCTTGTCACGTCTCTTAATTCAGGCCAAAAATATATAACTGACCAAAAAAGATCCCCTTTCTAGTTAATTA
>NW_024119695.1:0-22695 GCF_003073215.2 Triticum urartu
ATACCGAGACCGGATTTGTTCATCTTCAAGACAACTGAGAGGCTCGTCTATTGGACTCTGCCTGAGCCGCATTAACTGAAGACCATTTTTGCTCGATAGCTCTGTGCTCAAAGTACATGGGTTCTTCATGCTCCGAAACAAACGCACAGAGAAGTCTGAATCATCATTGTACTCAGTTCCCTCTACATGATCCCTCCAAAATGATGGCCATGGCTTTGGTCGTAGCACCAGCCATGAGAATGTCACAACTGGGTGGAGTACAAACATCACAGGAGTGGCGTCGCTACTTGAGCATTGCGTCAAACATGAGGTGAGCGTTGGAGCAGCACTGTCCCTGGAGATGATAGAGACAACGCCGTGGTTATCCTCGCTCGTCACCGGGCTGGAGGTGTTGCCAGAGAGGGCGTCTATCTCCTGCAAGCTGGCCTTGGGGTCGACATTGGTGGTGGCCACAATGGAAGGAACAACCGCCTCGATGACTGAAGAGGTGCCGACGCTGATGGAGAGTGTTTCCCGCGCGGGTGTGAGCTGCCCGAGCTCCTTGTCGTTGAGGTCGACGGCGGGGTCGGGGTAGACTATAGTGGTGGTGACTTGGCGCGAGCCATCCGTCGAACAGGTGACGGGCGCCCCCGAGAGGTAGGCATGGGACGTGTTGGGGATGAGCTCGAGGACCTCCTGGGCCTTGGTGGCGGGGCATGAGACGTTGGGGATGGACGCCCACTCCTCGGTAGTTGTCTCCTGCAAGGGGGACGCCGATGGTGGATCCGGTGCTGCCGTGCCTGCTGTTGCAGGAGATGAGGTTGAGGCTGTCCGTATGTACGCCGTTGCATTCCATGCCGCATTCCACATCTGTAGGCGGCAGCAACGGTAGTAGATGTAGCGGCCATCCCAGTATGCCATTGCGTGCGCCGCCGCGTGAGCCGAACTGAATTGGACATCAGCTACTACACAGGGCTCTCCCTCATCTGATTTTGTTGGAGGATACACCACCAACTGTTCCACACCAAAGGGGGCGAAGATGGAATACAACACATCAATGGTGATTGGGTAAATTGCATGCTCCACCACCATACTGAGAACCTGATCCGAGGAATTGTGGTGGCTAGACATTTGATCAAACAGGTGAAGGTGGTGATTGGGGAAAAAATTAGGGGTGGAAGGGTGGTGGCCAGGCTCTGAATACCAGATGTTAGGAACCAACTCTCACTACTCAATCACAATAGCCGATTACAAGAGGTAGCTAATCTGGGGATACAAGTTGCAGCAGGAAATGGGGATTGAGAAGAGAGCCAGAGGTGGGAGAAGAAGGAGCCGCCATGCCAGTTCGTGATCCGAGCTAGGATAGTTTCTTCGCTGCCTGTTGTGCGGGTATTTGTAGCCAGCCTCGCTCGCGATGATGCATGCTCAGGCCCAGCCCATGTGCTGGTCGAAGGAGGTAGGCCCATGTATAGGTGCAGGTTAAAGTGGGCTCCTAACATCCCTCCCTTCTTGAAACTCGGCTTGACCCCAGGCCGACACCATTGCCATCCGCCCGGGTCCCAGTGCACTCGATGTCCATGGAACTGATCAGAGCTGCGATGGTAGTCGAAGCTGAAGTAGTACTTGAGGCCGACGAAGTTTAGTGCGAAGACGGCTGCAACGGTGATGAAATCCCTCCCTTCTTGAAAAGGATTTTGATGGCAGAATGTATAGGACGTCGTACCACTCATGGCTTGTGCTTTCTTTCTGATTACCCAGGCAATTAGTTTCTTTGGTTCTTCAAGATCAGGAGCTGTCATGGTGGGATCCAATGACTTATGCACTTCGTCGGCAGGGCATTCAACCCAAACAACAACCAAAGCATTGGTAAGATCACATGAGCAATCATGGCACAAAGAGTACCATCGTTGATTCCGAAGGAGCAACAAATTGACAATTGTAGTGCATAACTCCATTTCTTGGCCGTGAAGCATTTTTGCATCAAAACTTTGGTGCACCTTGTCGTAGCGGAGTAGTTCTAGATGGAAAATTTTGGAATTCCACATTTCTGCAAAAGCCGGTGCCTTTCCTCCCATAGAATTAAACTGAACAATTCTAGTTAATATTCTGGCAACAACCAGGAGCTTTCTAACAGTGCAGGCCAGAACATAATGATGCCAGGAAGGTTTCAGCTGAAAAACTCGCAAACTCTCAGATGGTCCTTCAATGACCAACTTCAGACATCTTGTAAGCCACACCTCGTATAGAACAGTCAGCATAACTTTTCTCTTGTTAGTACTATTTCCTGCACCTGGGTCACTAGATGAGTGCACATTATCACACAGGGGCCCGGAGTGCTCAATTCTCATAGAGAACATGAACTGAATAGAAGTGGTTAATGCCAAAGTATAGGTTGCTGTGGTGCTCTCCCGACTGTTTAGCTGATCACCATTTCTCAAAGAATTAAAAGAATCACATGAGAAGTTACTCATGAGACCAAATAGAAATGGCATAATCAGGGCCCCAATGACAAGCTCTCTCCAGAAATACTTCATAGATGCTTGCCAAACAACCTTGCTGGTTTTACTGCTCCCAGACTCGACAAACCATTTGCCAAGTAAGCATGGGTTAGTACACTACCCCAGGACAATCATAATCAACAAAGTTTCCACCGGATGGATCCCAAAGCTAGACGTATTGATATCATGAGTAGCACCCCAAAACTGAGTCATTTTCAAAAGAACACCAGTGATATGCAGAGATTCAGAATTAGTTCTCAAGTTGCTCCTGAACTCTATAGCAAAATTGGTTGGAACAGAAGTTGACCCTGGGGGTTCGGGTTGTGGCAACGGCAATGGCTCCCCTGATTGGGTGAAAAATGGATCCAATTGAATTAGAATAGTTATGTTTCCCACCAAGTGAATGCCCAGGCATAGAAAAATGTTGCTGGTGAATTTCTTGCTCTTCACTATAGAATACTGCACTCTCCTCCCATGAACACTGCCTGGATACATAACTGAACCACCTAAACTATAATTCTCTGTTGTAACTGTACTTATGAGCTTCCTGAATTTTTCCACGACCATTAGCATCCTCGCATGTAATGGGCGAAGTGTTAGTTCAACAGCTACAATCAGTCTAGAGGTCCTTCCATTTTGTTGCTCAACCCAACAGCTGATGTGCACATGAAAGGTATTGCTAGTAGTACTACCCAGAATACCAAGGAACAAGTGGTACGACCGTACGAGGCACAAGAGAGATACCCAACAATGTTTTGATTTCCACATCTTACTTACTAGTGGAAGAATCTCCAAATATAATCCATAGGCAGTCCCACAATGGATAAAATGTTCAGCACCTTCTAGTGTCTGCACTAAACAAGATGGGAAAAACTGCAGGTCCTTGTAGCTTATTTGCTCCCAGTGTATTGCTTCTGAGCCCACCCATGCGCTGTGGTTAAAACTCATAAAGACCATATGGCATGCATGTATAGAAAAGGATCCAAGAGAAAATATTCCCGGTGCCACTGCCTGGATTTAATGCTCTTGACTTAATTGTGTAGCATCAGATTTTGTCCAATCCAGATAGTTTCTTTGCTCCTGTTGAGAGGCCGAAGAAAATAGACAGCCAACATGTATAGCAACTATTCCATGGTGAAAAAATTCCTTCTAGCTCTGTCGCATTGAAACCTATAGAAATATCAAATGGCCAACACTGCATTGTTTTCTGTAATTGACTCCTTGTGCTCTATACCTTTGCATTATGTGTTGCACGATCCTGCGAATACCAAGACCGGATTTGTTCATCTTCAAGACAACTGAGAGGCTCGTCTATTGGACTCTGACTGAGCCGCATTAACTGAAGACCATTTTTGCTCGATAGTTCTGTGCTCAAAGTACATGGGTTCTTCATGCTCCGAAACAAACGCACAGAGAAATCTGAATCATCATTGTACTCAGTTCCCTCAGCTTGATCCCTCCAAAATGATGGCCATGGCTTTGGTCGTAGCACCAGCCATGAGAATGTCACAACTGGGTGGAGTACAAACATCACAGGAGTGGCGTCGCTACTTCAGCATTGCGCAAACATGGTGAGCGTTGGAGCAGCACTGTCCCTGGAGATGATAGAGACGACGCCATGGTTATCCTCGCTCGTCACCGGGCTGGAGGTGTTGCCAGAGAGGGCGTCTATCTCCTGCAAGCCGGCCTTGGGGTCGACATTGGTGGTGGCCACAATGGAAGGAACGACCGCCTCGATGACCGAAGAGGTGCCGACGCTGATGGAGAGTGTTTCCTGCGGGGGTGTGAGCTGCCCGAGCTCCTTGTCGTTGAGGTCGACGGCGGGGTCAGGGTAGACCACAATGGTGGTGACTTGGCGCGAGCCATCCGCCGAACAGGTGACGGGCGCCCCCAGGAGGCAGGCATGGGACGTGTTGGGGATGAGCTCGAGGACCTCCTGGGCCTTGGTGGCGGGGCATGAGACGTTGGGGATGGGCGCCCACTCCTCGGTAGTTGTCTCCTACAAGGGGGACGACGATGGTGGATCCGGTGCTGCCGTGCCTGCTGTTGCAGGAGATGAGGTTGAGCCTGTCCGTATGTCCGCCGTTGCATTCCATGCCGCATTCCACATCTGTAGGCGACAGCAAAGGTAGTAGATGTAGCGGCCATCCCAGTATGCCATTGCGTGCGCTGCCGCGTGAGCCGAACTGAATCGGACATCAGCTGCTACACAGGGCTCTCCCTCATCTGATTTTGTTGGAGGATACACCACCAACTGTTCCACACCAAAGGGGGCGAAGATGGAATACCACACATCAATGGTGATTGGGTAAATTGCATGCTCCACCACCATACTGAGAACCTGATCCGAGGAATTGTGGTGGCTAGACATTTGATCAAACAGGTGAAGGTGGTGATTGGGGAAAAATTAGGGGTGGAAGGGTGGTGGCCAGGCTCTGAATACCAGATGTTAGGAACCAACTCTCACTACTCAATCACAATAGCCGATTACAAGAGGTAGCTAATCTGGGGATACAAGTTGCAGCAGGAAATGGGGATTGAGAAGAGAGCCAGAGGTGGGAGAAGAAGGAGCCGCCGTGTCAGTTCGTGATCCGAGCCAGGATACTTTCTTCGCTGCCTGTTGTGCGGGTATTTGTAGCCAGCCTCGCTCACGATGATGCACGCTCAGGCCCAACCCATGTGCTGGTCGAAGGAGGTAGGCCCATGTACAGGTGCAGGTTACAGTGGGCTCCTAACATCCCTCCCTTCTTGAAACTCGGCTTGACCCCAAGCCGACAGCATTGCTATCCACCCGGGTCCCGGTGCACTCAATGTCCATGGAACTGATCAGAGCTGCGATGGTAGTCGAAGCTGAAGTAGTACTTGAGGCCGACGAAGTTTTGTGCGAAGACGGCTGCGACAGTGATGACATCCCTCCCTTCTTGAAAAGGATTTTGATGGCAGAATGTATAGGACGTCATACCACTCATGGCTTGTGCTTTCTTTCTGATTACCCAGGCAATTAGTTTCTTTGGTTCTTCAAGATCAGGAGCTATCATGGTGGGATCCAATGACTTATGCACTTCGTCGGCAGGGCATTCAACCCAAACAACAACCAAAGCATTGGTAAGATCACATCAGCAATCATGGCACAAAGAGTACCATCGTTGATTCCGAAGGAGCAACAAATTGACAATTGTAGTGCATAACTCCATTTCTTGGCCGTGAAGCATTTTTGCATCAAAACTTTGGTGCACATTGTCGTAGCAGAGTAGTTCTAGTTGGAAATTTTTGGAATTCCACATTTCTGCAAAAGCCCGTGCCTTTCCTCCCATAGAATTAAAGTGAACAATTCTAGTTAATATTCTGGCAACAACCAGGAGCTTTCTAACAGTGCAGGCCAGAACCTAATGATGACAGGAAGGTTTCAGCTGAAAAACTCGCAAACTCTCAGATGGTCCTTCAATGACCAACTTCAGACATCTTGTAAGCCACACCTCGTATAGAACAGTCAGCAGAACTTTTCTCTTGTTAGTACTATTTCTTGCACCTTGGTCACCAGATGAGTGCACATTATCACACAGGGGCCCGGAGTCCTCAATTCTCATAGAGAACATGAACTGAATAGAAGTAGTTAATGCCAAAGTATAGGTTGGTGTGGTGCTCTCCCGATTGTTTAGCTTATCACCATTTCTCAAAGAATTATAAGAATCACATGAGAAGTTACTCATGAGACCAAATAGAAATGGCATAATCAGGGCCCCAATAACAAGCTCTTTCCAGAAATACTTCGTAGATGCTTGCCAAGCAACCTTGCTGGTTTTACTGCTCCCAGACTCGACAAACCTTTTGCCAAATAAGCATGGGTTAGTACACTACCCCAGGTCAATCATAATCAACAAAGTTCCCACCGGATGGATCCCAAAGCTAGACGTATTGATATCATGAGTAGCACCCCAAAACTGAGTCATTTTCAAAAGAACAACAGTGATATGCAGAGATTCAGAATTAGTTCTCAAGTTGCTCCTGAACTCTATAGCAAAATTGGTTGGAACAGAAGTTGACCCTGGAGGTTCGGGTTGTGGCAACGGCAATGGCTCCCCTGATTGGGTGAAAAATGGATCCAATTGAATTAGAATAGTTATGTTTCCCACCAAGTGAATGCCCAGGCATAGAAAAATGTTGCTAGTGAATTTCTTGCTCTTCGCTATAGAATACTGCACTCTCCTCCCATGAACACTGCCTGGATACATAACTGAACCACCTAAACTATAATTCTCTGTTGTAACTGTACTTATGAGCTTCCTGAATTTTTCCACGACCATTAGCATCCTCGCATGTAATGGGCGAAGTGTTAGTTCAGCAGCTACAATCAGTCTAGATGTCCTTCCATTTTGTTGCTCAACCCAATAGCTGATGTGCACATGAAAGGTATTGCTAGTAGTACTACCCAGAATACCAAGGAACAAGTGGTACGACCGTACGAGGCACAAGAGAGATACCCAACAATGTTTTGATTTCCACATCTTACTTACTAGTGGAAGAATCTCCAAATATAATCCATAGGCAGTCCCACAATGGATAAAATGTTCAGCACCTTCTAGTGTCTGCACTAAACGAGATGGGAAAAACTGCAGGTCCTTGTAGCTTATTTGCTCCCAGTGTATTGCTTCTGAGCCCACCCATGCACTGTGGTTAAAACTCATAAAGACCATATGGCATGCATGTATAGAAAAGGATCCAAGAGACAATGTTCCCGGTGCCACTGCCTGGATGTAATGCTCTTGACTTAATTGTGTAGCATCAGATTTTGTCCAATCCAGATAGTTTCTTTGCTCCAATTGAGATGCCGAAGAAAATAGACAGCCAGCATGTATAGCAACTATTCCAGGGTGAAAAAATTCCTTCTAGCTCTATCGCATTGAAACCTATAGAAATATCAAATGGCCAACACTGCATTGTTTTCTGTAATTGACTCCTTGTGCTCTGTACCTTTGCATTATGTGTTGCACGATCCTGCGAATACTGAGACCGGATTTGTTCACCTTCAAGACAATAGAGAGGCTCGACTATTGGACTCTGCCTGAGCCGCATTAACTGAAGACCATTTTTGCTCGATAGTTCTGTGCTCAAAGTACATGGGTTCTTCATGCTCCGAAACAAACGCACAGAGAAGTCTGAATCATCATTGTACTCAGTTCCCTCTGCATGATCCCCCCAAAATGATGGCCATGGCTTTGGTCGTAGCACCAGCCATGAGAATGTCACAACTGGGTGGAGTACAAGCATCACAGGAGTGGCGTCGCTACTTGAGCATTGCGTCAAACATGAGGTGAGCGTTGGAGCAGCACTGTCCCTGGAGATGATAGAGACGACGCCATGGTTATCCTCGCTCGTCACCGGGCTGGAGGTGTTGCCAGAGAGGGCGTCTATCTCCTTCAAGCTGGCCTTGGGGTCGACATTGGTGGTGGCCACAATGGAAGGAACGACCGCCTCGGTGACCGAAGAGGTGCCGACGCTGATGGAGAGTGTTGCCCGCGCGGGTGTGAGCTGCCCAAGCTCCTTGTCATTGAGGTCGACAGCGGGGTTGGGGTAGAGCACGGTGGTGGTGACTTGCAGGGACGGAGCTCCGGAGGCAGGCATGGGACATGTTGGGGATGAGCTCGAGGACCTCTTGGGCCTTGGTGGCGGGGCATGAGACGTTGGGGATGGACGCCCACTCCTCGGTAGTTGTCTCCTGCAAGGGGGACGCCGATGGTGGATCCGGTGCTGCCGTGCCTGCTGTTGCAGGAGATGAGGTTGAGGCTGTCCGTATGTACGCCGTTGCATTCCATGCCGCATTCCACATCTGTAGGCGGCAGCAACGGTAGTAGATGTAGCGGCCATCCCAGTATGCCATTGCGTGCGCCGCCGCGTGAGCCGAACTGAATTGGACATCAGCTACTACACAGGGCTCTCCCTCATCTGATTTTGTTGGAGGATACACCACCAACTGTTCCACACCAAAGGGGGCGAAGATGGAATACAACACATCAATGGTGATTGGGTAAATTGCATGCTCCACCACCATACTGAGAACCTGATCCGAGGAATTGTGGTGGCTAGACATTTGATCAAACAGGTGAAGGTGGTGATTGGGGAAAAAATTAGTGGGTGAAAGGGTGGTGGCCAGGCTCTGAATACCAGATGTTAGGAACCAACTCTCACTACTCAATCATAATAGCCGATTACAAGAGGTAGCTAATCTGGGGATACAAGTTGCAGCAGGAAATGGGGATTGAGAAGAGAGCCATAGGTGGGAGAAGAAGGAGCCGCCATGCCAGTTCATGATCCGAGCCAGGATAGTTTCTTCGCTGCCTGTTGTGCGGGTATTTGTAGCCAGCCTCGCTCGCGATGATGCACGCTCAGGCCCAGTCCATGTGCTGCTCGAAGGAGGTAGGCCCATGTACAGTGGGCTCCTAACATCCCTCCCTTCTTGAAACTCGGCTTGACCCAAAGCCGACAACATTGCCATCCGCCCGGGTCCCAGTGCACTCGATGTCCATGGAACTAATCAGAGCTGCGATGGTAGTTGAAGCTGAAGTAGTACTTGAGGCCGACGAAGTTTTGTGCGAAGACGGCTGCGACGGTGATGACATCCCTCCCTTCTTGAAAAGTATTTTGATGGCAGAATGTATAGGATGTCATACCACTCATGGCTTGTGCTTTCTTTCTGATTACCCAGGCAATTAGTTTCTTTGGTTCTTCAAGATCAGGAGCTGTCATGGTGGGATCCAATGACTTATGCACTTCGTCGGCAGGGCATTCAACCCAAACAACAACCAAAGCATTGGTAAGATCACATGAGCAATCATGGCACAAAGAGTACCATCGTTGATTCCGAAGGAGCAACAAATCGACAATTGTAGTGCATAACTCCATTTCTTGACCGTGAAGCATTTTTGCATCAAAACTTTGGTGCACCTTGTCGTACCAGAGTAGTTCTAGATGGAAATTTTTGGAATTCCACATTTCTGCAAAAGCCCATGCCTTTCCTCCCATAGAATTAAACTGAACAATTCTAGTTAATATTCTGGCAACAACCAGGAGCTTTCTAACAGTGCAGGCCAGAACATAATGATGCCAGGAAGGTTTCAGCTGAAAAACTCGCAAACTCTCAGATGGTCCTTCAATGACCAACTTCAGACATCTTGTAAGCCACACCTCGTATAGAACAGTCAGCAGAACTTTTCTCTTGTTAGTACTATTTCCTGCACCTTGGTCACTAGATGAGTGCACATTATCACACAGGGGCTCGGAGTGCTCAATTCTCATAGAGAACATGAACTGAATAGAAGTGGTTAATGCCAAAGTATAGGTTGCTGTGGTGCTCTCCCGACTGTTTAGCTGATCACCATTTCTCAAAGAATTAAAAGAATCACATGAGAAGTTACTCATGAGACCAAATAGAAATGGCATAATCAGGGCCCCATTAACAAGCTCTTTCCAGAAATACTTCATAGATGCTTGCCAAACAACCTTGCTCGTTTTACTGCTCCCAGACTCGACAAACCATTTGCCAAATAAGCATGGGTTAGTACACTACCCCAGGTCAATCATAATCAACAAAGTTCCCGCCAGATGGATCCCAAAGCTAGACGTATTGATATCATGAGTAGCACCCCAAAACTGAGTCATTTCAAAAGAACACCAGTGATATGCAGAGATTCAGAATTAGTTCTCAATTTGCTCCTGAACTCTATAGAAAAATTGGTTGGAACAGAAGTTGACCCTGTAGGTTCGGGTTGTGGCAATGGCAATGGCTCCCCTGATTGGGTGAAAAATAGATCCAATTGAATTAGAATAGTTATGTTTCCCACCAAGTGAATGCCCAGGCATAGAGAAATGTTGCTAGTGAATTTCTTGCTCTTTGCTATACAATACTGCACTCTCCTCCCATGAACACTGCCTGGATACATAACTGAACCACCTGAACTATAATTCTCTGTTGTAACTGTACTTATGAGCTTCCTGAATTTTTCCACGACCATTAGCATCCTCGCATGTAATGGGCGAAGTGTTAGTTCAGCAGCTACAATCAGTCTAGAGGTCCTTCCATTTTGATGCTCAACCCAATAGCTGATGTGCACATGAAAGGTATTGCTAGTAGTACTACCCAGAATACCAAGGAACAAGTGGTACGACCGTACGAGGCACAAGAGAGATACCCAACAATGTTTTGATTTCCACATCTTACTTACTAGTGCAAGAATCTCCAAATATAATCCACAGGCAGTCCCGCAATGGATAAAATGTTCAGCACCTTCTAGTGTCTGCACTAAACAAGATGGGAAAAACTGCAGGTCCTTGTAGCTTATTTGCTCCCAGTGTATTGCTTCTGAGCCCACCCATGCACTGTGGTTAAAACTCATAAAGACCATATGGCATGCATGTATAGAAAAGGATCCAAGAGAAAATGTTCACGGTGCCACTGCCTGGATGTAATGCTCTTGACTTAATTGTGTAGCATCAGATTTTGTCCAATCCAGATAGTTTCTTTGCTCCTGTTGAGATGCCGAAGAAAATAGACAGCCAGCATGTATAGCAACTATTCCATGGTGAAAAAATTCCTTCTAGCTCTGTCGTATTGAAACCTATAGAAATATCAAATGGCCAACACTGCATTGTTTTCTGTAATTGACTCCTTGTGCTCTATACCTTTGCATTATGTGTTGCACGATCCTGTGAATACCGAGACCAGATTTGTTCATCTTCAAGACAACTGAGAGGCTCGTCTATTGGACTCTGCCTGAGCTGCATTAACTAAAGACCATTTTTGCTCGATAGTTCTGTGCTCAAAGTACATGGGTTCCTCATGCTCCGAAACAAACGCACAGAGAAGTCTGAATAATCATTGTACTCAGTTCCCTCTGCATGATCCCTCCAAAATGATGGCCATGGCTTTGGTCGTAGCACCAGCCATGAGAATGTCACAACTGGGTGGAGTACAAGCATCACAGGAGTGTCGTCGCTACTTGAGCATTGCGTCAAACATGAGGTGCGCGTTGGAGCAGCACTGTCCCTGGAGATGATAGAGACGACGCCATGGTTATCCTCGCTCGTCACCGGGCTGGAGGTGTTGCCAGAGAGGGCGTCTATCTCCTGCAAGCCGGCCTTGGGGTCGACATTGGTTGTGGCCACAAGGGAAGGAACGACCGCCTCGATGACCGAAGAGGTCCCGACGCTGATGGAGAGTGTTTCCCGCGCGGGTGTGAGCTGCCCGAGCTCCTTGTCGTTGAGGTCGACGGCGGGGTCGGGGTAGACCACAGTGGTGGTGACTTGGCGCGAGCCATCCGTCGAACAGGTGACGGGCGCCCCCGGGAGGCAGGCATGGGACGTGTTGGGATGAGCTCGAGGACCTCCCGGGCCTTGGTGGCGGGGCATGAGACGTTGGGGATGGGCGCCCACTCCTCGGTAGTTGTCTCCTGCAAGGGGGACGACGATGGTGGATCCGGTGCTCCCGTGCCTGCTGTTGCAGGAGATGAGGTTGAGGCTGTCCGTATGTCCGCCATTGCATTCCATGCCGCATTCCACATCTGTAGGCGGCAACAACGGTAGTAGATGTAGCGGCAATCCGAGTATGCCATTGCGTGCGCCGCCGCGTGAGCCGAACTGAATCGGACATCAGCTACTACGTAGGGCTCTCCCTCATCTGATTTTGTTGGAGGATACACCACCAACTTTTCCACACCAAAGGGGGCGAAGATGGAATACAACACATCAATGGTGATTGGGTAAATTGCATGCTCCACCACCATACTGAGAACCTGATTCGAGGAATTGTGGTGGCTAGACATTTGATCAAACAGGTGATGGTGGTGATTGGGGAAAAAAATTAGGGGTGGAAGGGTGGTGGCCAGGCTCTGAATACCAGATGTTAGGAACCAACTCTCACTACTCAATCACAATAGCCAATTACAAGAGGTAGCTAATCCGGGGATACAAGTTGCAGCAGGAAATGGGGATTGAGAAGAGAGCCATAGGTGGGAGAAGAAGGAGCCGCCGTGCCAGTTCGTGATCCGAGCCAGGATAGTTTCTTCGCTGCCTGTTGTGTGGGTATTTGTAGCCAGCGTCGCTCGCGATGATGCACGCTCAGGCCCAGCCCATGTGCTGGTCGAAGGAGGTAGGCCCATGTGCAGGTGCAGGTTACAGTGGGCTCCTAACATCCCTCCCTTCTTGAAACTCGACTTGACCCCAAGCCGACACCATTGCCATCCGCCTGGGTCCCAGTGCACTCGATGTCCATGGAGCTGATCAGAGCTGCGATGGTAGTCGAAGCTGAAGTAGTACTTGAGGCCGACGAAGTTTTGTGTGAAGACGGCTGCGACGGTGATGACATCCCTCCCTTCTTGAAAAGGATTTTGATGGCAGAATGTATAGGACGTCATACCACTCATGGCTTGTGCTTTCTTTCTGATTACCCAGGCAATTAGTTTCTTTGGTTCTTCAAGATCAGGAGCTGTCATGGTGGGATCCAATGACTTATGCACTTCGTCGGCAGGGCATTCAACCCAAACAACAACCAATGCATTGGTAAGATCACATGAGCAATCATGGCACAAAGAGTACCATCGTTGATTCCGAAGGAGCAACAAATTGACAATTGTAGTGCATAACTCCATTTCTTGACCGTGAAGCATTTTTGCATCAAAACTTTGGTGCACATTGTTGTAGCAGAGTAGTTCTAGATGGAAATTTTTGGAATTCCACATTTCTGCAAAAGCCCGTGCCTTTCCTCCCATAGAATTAAACCGAACAATTCTAGTTAATATTCTGGCAACAACCAGGAGCTTTCTAACAGTGCAGGCCAGAACATAATGATGCCAGGAAGGTTTCAGCTGAAAAACTCGCAAACTCTCAGATGGTCCTTCAATGACCAACTACAGACATCTTGTAAGCCACACCTCGTATAGAACAGTCAGCAAAACTTTTCTCTTGTTAGTACTATTTCCTGCACCTTGGTCACTAGATGAGTGCACATTATCACATAGGGGCCCGGAGTGCTGAATTCTAATAGAGAACATGAACTGAATAGAAGTGGTTAATGATAAAGTATAGGTTGCTGTGGTGCTCTCCCGACTGTTTAGCTGATCACCATTTCTCAAAGAATTAAAAGAATCACATGAGAAGTTACTCATGAGACCAAATAGAAATGGCATAATCAGGGCCCGAATAACAAGCTCTTTCCAGAAATACTTCATAGATGCGTGCCAAACAACCTTGCTGGTTTTACTGCTCCCAGACTCGACAAACCATTTGCCAAATAAGCATGGGTTAGTGCACTACCCCAGGTCAAGCATAATCAACAAAGTTCCCACCAGATGGATCCCAAAGCTAGACGTATTGATATCATGAGTAGCACCCCAAAACTGAGTCATTTTCAAAAGAACACCAGTGATATGCAGAGATTCAGAATTAGTTCTCAAGTTGCTCCTGAACTCTATAGAAAAATTGGTTGGAACAGAAGTTGACCCTAGAGGTTCGGGTTGTGGCAACGGCAATGGCTCCCCTGATTGGGTGAAAAATGGATCCAATTGAATTAGAATAGTTATGTTTCCCACCAAGTGAATGCCCAGGCATAGAAAAATGTTGCTAGTGAATTTCTTGCTCTTCGCTATAGAATACTGCACTCTCCTCCCATGAACACTGCTGGATACATAACTGAACCACTTGAACTATAATTCTCTGTTGTAACTGTACTTATGAGCTTCCTGAATTTTTCCACGACCATTAGCATCCTCGCATGTAATGGGCGAAGTGTTAGTTCAGCAGCTACAATCAGTCTAGAGGTCCTTCCATTTTGTTGCTCAACCCAACAGTTGATGTGCACATGAAAGGTATTGCTAGTAGTACTACCCAGAATACCAAGGAACAAGTGGTACGACCGTACGAGGCACAAGAGAGATACCCAACAATGTTTTGATTTCCACATCTTACTTACTAGTGCAAGAATCTTCAAATATAATCCATAGGCAGTCCCACAATGGATAAAATGTTCAACGCCTTCTAGTGTCTGCACGAAACAAGATGGGAAAAACTGCAGGTCCTTGTAGCTTATTTGCTCCCAGTGTATTGCTTCTGAGCCCACCCATGCATTGTGGTTAAAACTCATAAAGACCATATGGCATGCATGTATAGAAAAGGATCCAAGAGAAAATGTTCCCGGTGCCACTGCCTGGATGTAATGCTCTTGACTTAATTGTGTAGCATCAGATTTTGTCCAATCCAGATAGTTTCTTTGCTCCTATTGAGATGCCGAAGAAAATAGACAGCCAGCATGTATAGCAACTATTCCATGGTGAAAAAATTCCTTCTAGCACTGTCGCATGGAAACCTATAGAAATATCAAATGGCCAACACTGCATTGTTTTCTGTAATTGACTCCTTGTGCTCTGTACCTCTGCATTATGTGTTGCACGATCCTGCGAATACCGAGACCGGATTTGTTCATCTTCAAGACAACTGAGAGGCTCGTCTATTGGACTCTGCCTGAGCCGCATTAACTGAAGACCATTTTTGCTCGATAGTTCTGTGCTCAAAGTACATGGGTTCTTCATGCTCCAAAACAAACGCACAGAGAAGTCTGAATCATCATTGTACTCAGTTCCCTCTGCATGATCTCTCCAAAATGATGGCCATGGCTTTGGTCGTAGCACCAGCCATGAGAATGTCACAACTGGGTGGAGTACAAATATCACAGGAGTGGCGTCGCTACTTGAGCATTGCGTCAAACATGAGGTGAGTGTTGAGAAGCACTGTCCCTGGAGATGATAAAGACGACGCCGTGGTTCTCCTCGCTCGTCATCGGGCTGGAGGTGTTGCCAGAGAGGGCGTCTATCTCCTTCAAGCTGGCCTTGGGGTCGACATTGGTGGTGGCCACAATGGAAGGAACGACCGCCTCGGTGACCGAAGAGGTGCCGACGCTGATGGAGAGTGTTGCCCGCGCGGGTGTGAGCTGCCCAAGCTCCTTGTCATTGAGGTCGACAGCGGGGTTGGGGTAGAGCACGGTGGTGGTGACTTGCAGGGACGGAGCTCCCATGCAGCCTTGACACCAATGGATTTTGGCTTTTTAGCTAATACGTATTAAGAAAAAGTGCGTCTGACCCCAGCCCAAAAATGCCATTGACCGCAGCCTAGCTACTAATCCCTAAAGCGTTTGCCCAAAGCCCATAACATTCATTAAGCTCTAAAAAATTAAACAACATGTGGCAGCAAACAATTACACAACGGCCCGACCGGCCGGCCCAATGCATATGCACGTTTCTATGGGTCTATCGAATTAATCCATGTACGCGGATATACGCCTGTACCTATACTGAACAGACGGACGCCCTCGCCCTTGTCTCTTGGTCTCCTCATCCCGATCCCTAATTCCGCAGCCGCCGGAGCGAATCGGCGGCGAACGACGAAGAACTCGACGCTGTTTCATCTGGGGAATGTTGACATCGGCCGACCGATCTGCCAGACCGCAACTGCTTAATCTATAATCTGCAAGTTCTTCCCATCCCAGGTAATCTGCAGTCTATCTCTCTTGCTCTCTAGACTGTACAACTCTACATGTGCTTTGATTTCTTGATGGCTACTGGATAAGTAATTTTAGTTTCTTCTCTTTGATTTGACTAGGACCTGGAGGATATGTATAAATTTTTGTTAAAAGGGAAACGACCAGCACCAGATAGTAATGTGGCAGGGACTTCAAGGCCAGTTAAACCAAGAAAAGATCTTGCATCAAATATTGGTACTACTCCTCCGCCTCTGGCAGAAATTAACTTAGATGAACTTCCTCATGATCCAGCTAATCGAAAAAGAATAGGGCAGTACACAAAGAATCCTAAGAAGCAAGATGAGATTAGAAGAATATATTTAAATAGAGAACCATACAGACCAAAAGAAGGATTTAAATATCCTCAGAAAACCATTACAGGAGTTGAACGGAGATTTAATCCAAAATGGTTTAAAGACTATCGTTGGCTAGAGTACATTGATAAGGTGCATAAGGCATTTTGCTTGTGTTGCTATCTATTTAGAGATTGCATTGATGGCCAAGGTGGTAATGATGCATTTGTTGTTAAAGGTTTCTCTTGTTGGAACAAGAAACATAGACTAGATACTCATGAGGGTGAAGTTAATAGCTTTCACAATGTAGCTGTTAAAAGATGTGATGCTTTAAAGAATCAAAATCAGTCCATTAAGGTTGCCTTCGACAAGCAAACCGATATCACAAAGAAGCAAAACCGTATTCGGCTGAATACTTCTATTGAATCGGTTAGATACTTGCTACATCAAGGTTTAGCTTTCCGTGGCAATGATGAATCGGAGGAGTCACAAAATAAGGGGAATTTTCGAGAGTTGGTACAAACATTAGCAAATCAGAATGAGGATGTAAGGAAGGTAGTCCTTCAGAATGCTCCAAAAAATTGCAAATGGGTGTGTCCAGATATTCAAAAAGAACTTGTGAGTTATTTTGCAAAGATGAATAACAACCATCACTATTCCCTACTATATATTTATTTCATGCAGTTTATCTCTATGAGCACTCAAAATGATATTCTCCCTTGTTTTGCACAGATAACATTGGATTCTATTCTTGAAGAGATTGGCGGGGATGTTTTTAGTTTATTGATTGACGAGGCTTCAGATGTGTCAGATAAAGAACAGATGGCTGTTGTCTTGAGATATGTTGACAAGCTTGGACTAATCCTGGAACGTTTAGTTGGAGTTGTACATGTGAAAGAAACATCTGCAACGTGTCTCAAGTCAGCCCTTGAAAAATTGCTTGCTGATATTGGATTAAGCTTCACACAAGCAGGGACGGAGCTCCCATGTAGCCATTGGTGTCAATTGACACCAATGGATTTTGGCTTTTCAGCTAATACGTATTAAGAAAAAGTGCGTCTGACCCTAGCCCAAAAATGCCATTAACCCCAGCCCAGCAACTAATCCCTAAAGCCTTTGCCCAAAGCCCATAACATTCATTAAGCTCTAAAAAATAAAACAACATGTGGCAGCAAACAATTACACAAAGGCCCGGCCGGCCAACCCAATGCATATGCACGTTTCTATGGGTCTATCGAATTAATCCATGTACGCGGATATACGCCTGTACCTATACTGAACAGACGGACGCCCTCGCCCTTGTCTCTTGGTCTCCTCATCCCGATCCCTAATTCCGCAGCCGCCGCCGCGAATCGGCGGGAGACGACCGGGACACCGCCGCCGGTGTCGGCCTAGCATCCGCCGGTTGATCAGGTCATTGCTCTTGTCTCTTGCATTCTCTAGGAGGTTAAAATCCCCCACCACAGCCCAAGGGCCAGCGTGCAGATCCCTAATCTCCACGAGCTCCTCAAGAAACTCCATCTTATCGCGATCGAGTTGGGGGCCGTACACGCAAGTAAGCCACCACTCGGACATGTCACTCGGAATATATTTAAATAGGGGACCATACAGACCAAAAGAAGGATTTAAATATCCTTAGAAAACCATCGCAGGAGCTGAACGAAGATTTAATCCAAAATGGTTTAAAGACTATCATTGGCTAGAGTACAGTGATAAGGTGCATAAGGCATTTTGCTTGTGTTGCTATCTATTTAGAGATTGCATTGATTGCCAAGGTGGTAATGATGCATTTGTTGTTAAAGGTTTCTCTTCTTGGAACAAGAAACATAGACTAGATACTCATGAGGGTGAAGTTAATAGCTTTCACAATGTAGCTGTTAAAAGATGTGATGCTTTAATGAATCAAAATCAGTCCATTAAGGTTGCCTTCGACAAGCAAACCGATATCACAAAGAAGAAAAACCGTATTCGGCTGAATACTTCTGTTGAATCGGTTAGATACTTGCTACATCAAGGTTTAGCTTTCCGTGGCAATGATGAATCGGAGGAGTCACAAAATAAGGGGAATTTTCGAGAGTTGGTACAAACATTGGCAAATCAGAATGAGGATGTAAGGAAGGTAGTCCTTCAGAATGCTCCAAAAAATTGCAAATGGGTGTGTCCAGATATTCAAAAAGATCTTATGAGTTATTTTGCAAAGGTGAATAACAACCATCACTATTCGCTACTATATATTTATTTCATGCAGTTTATCTCTATGAGCACTCAAAATGATATTCTCCCTTGTTTTGCACAGATAACATTGGATTCTATTCTTGAAGAGATTGGCGGGGATGTTTTTAGTTTATTGATTGAAGAGGCTTCAGATGTGTCAGATAAAGAACAGATGGCTGTTGCCTTGAGATATGTTGACAAGCTTGGACTAATCCTGGAACGTTTAGTTGGAGTTGTACATGTGAAAGAAACATCTGCAACGTGTCTCAAGTCAACCCTTGAAAAATTGCTTGCTGATATTGGATTAAGCTTCACACAAGTTAGAGGGCAATGCTATGATGGTGCAAGCAACATGCGCGGTGAGTTCAATGGCTTGAAAGCCAAAATTCTGGAAGAGAACAGGTCAGCATATTATGTGCATTGTTTTGCTCACCAGCTTCAATTGGTTATAATGGCAATTTCAAAGAAGAATGAAGATATTGCAGATTTCTTTTATATGATATCTCTGTTGTTTAATGTGGTCGGAGCTTCTTGCAAAAGAAAAGACATGATCAGAGAGAGTAACCAAGAAAATGTAAAAAAAGCCATAAGTAGTGGACGAATTAGTACTGGTACAGGGCTAAATCAAGACCAATCACTTCAAAGGGCGGGAGACACTCGTTGGGGTTATCACTATAGAACCCTCTCAAGCTTAATCCAGTTGTTCCCGTCAATTGTTAGTGTCCTGAATTATGTAGCAAAAGAAGGCAAGAAGGATTCCAAGAAAAGTGAAGCACGGGGCCTTCTATCATATTCTGGAACCTTTGATTTTGTGTTCTATTTGCACATGATGTTCCATATATTAGGGAGTGCCAATACTTTGTCACATGCATTGCAGCAAAACGATCAAGATATCTTGAATGCCATGTCATGTGTGAACTCAACACGGAATGATCTACAACAACTAAGAGATGATGGATGGGAATCACTTCTAGAGAAGGTATATTCTTTCTGTGAAGAACATGACATTCCTAAGGTAAACATGCATGATGAATATGTCGATCGGCATAAACCAAGAAAAAGAACCAATATTACAAACCTTCATCATTACCAAATAGAGTGCCTTAATTCTGTTATTGTTTGGCAACTTCGAGAGTTCGATGATAGATTCAATGAAGTGAATTCTGCATTGCTTATCCACATGGCTTCTTTCAACCCAAAAAATTCCTTCGCTGCTTTTAACTTGGAGAGTTTATTGAAGCTAGCTGAGTTTTATCCTGATGATTTCAATTCATCACAATTGATGGATCTCGGTCATGAACTTCGGATTTTCATTGACAATGTTCGAGCGGACCAGAGATTTGACAATTTGGATGGCATTGCTGATCTTGCTAAAGTGTTGGTGGAAACTAAAAAGTATCTTGCTTTCCCTTTGGTGTATCAACTTCTCAAGTTGGTGCTAATTTTGCCAGTTGCCACAACATCAGTGGAGAGATGCTTTTCAGCAATGAATATCGTCAAGAGTGTTTTGCGAAACAAAATGGGTGACGAGTTCATGAGTGATTGCCTGATTTGCTATGTGGAGAAAGACATATTTTCTACAATAACGAATGATGATGTTATTGATCTATTTAAGAAGATGAAAGATCGAGAAGGGAAGTTATAAAATGTGAGTCTCATACCACTTTAGTTTTTTTGTTGCTTAATGATACTTATTGTCTGCAATATTTCTTTCTTACTATTGTTGTGAATTAATACATTCTTTTGTTTATCTTTTTCAGATAGTTGCAAATGAAACGTTCCGAAGTCATATTTTTGCTTATTATTTATGGAATATGTAAACAAGTGTTGTTCTATGACTTCGCTCGGCCAATACTCGGTATGAGTTTTTTTATGTAATAATATCACGAGCTCATTGCATATTTTTGCTCTTTATATCGCTCTCGGCCATTACCTATGTTGTTGCACGACTATAATTTTTGCTAGAGGCTTAGCGTGGGCAGCGATTGACACCAGTCCCCATTTTTTCTAGCTTCGTCCCTGGTGACTTGGCGCGAGCCATCCGTCGAAAAGGTGATGGGCGCCCCTGAGAGGCAGGCATGGGACATGTTGGGGATGAGCTCGAGGACCTCCTGGGCCTTGGTGAGGGCATGAGACGTTGGGGACGGGCGCCCACTCCTCGGTAGTTGTCTCCTGCAAGGGGGATGATGATGGTGGATCCGGTGCTGCCATGCCTGCTGTTGCAGGAGGTGAGGTTGAGGCTGTCTGTATGTCCGCCGTTGCATTCCATGCCGCATTCCACATCTGTAGGCGGCAGCAACGGTAGTAGATGTAGTGGCCATCCCAGTATGCCATTGCGTGTGCCGCCGCGTGAGCCGAACGAAATCGGACATCAGCTGCTACACAAGGCTCTCCCTCATCTGATTTTGTTGGAGGATACACCACCAACTGTTCCACACCAAAGAGGGCGAAGATGGAATACAACACAGCAATGGTGATTGGGTAAATTACTTGCTCCACCACTATACTGAGAACCTGATCCGAGGAATTGTGGTGGCTAGACATTTTATCAAACAGGTGAAGGTAGTGATTGGGGAAAAAATTAGGGGTGGAAGGGTGGTGGCCAAGCTCTGAATAACAGATGTTAGGAACCAACTCTCACTACTCAATCACAATAGCCGATTACAAGAGGTAGCTAATCTGGGGATACAAGTTGCAGCAGGAAATGGGGATTGAGAAGAGAGCCAGATGTGGGAGAAGAAGGAGCCGTCGTGCCAGTTCGTTATCCCAGCCAGGATAGTTTCTTCGTTGCCTGTTGTGCGGGTATTTGTAGCCAGCCTCGCTCGCGATGATGCACGCTCAGGCCCAGCCCATGTGCTAGTCGAAGGAGGTAGGCCCATGTACAAGTGTAGGTTACAGTGGGCTCCTAACATTGTGCGCATAAGGACGATCCTCCTTCTCATCGGTGATGAGGGAGGCGTCCTCGTACACCATCCACTCCCCCTCCTCTAAGAGCGGCACCAGTCCGGCCGCGGGGGAAGTGGCATGGCAACAGGGAGGAAGAAAGTGCCTACGGGCAGTGGTGTTGGAGTGGAGGTTGTCAGCTATTCGACCATGGCGACTACCTTTTTTATATTTGTGGAGGCGGGAAAATGTGGCAGGAGTGGCTGCCATTAATTGCCACACTTCTCAATGCCATGGTTGTCATCACTCGTAGTTATATGAGAGCGGGGATATTTTTTCTTTAACTTTGCGTTCATGCCTAGGAATGTAGGGTGAAATTAAATCTTCGTTCAAATCACTAAGTCAAATTGCATTCAAAGATATAATTTGACAAGTCCTTTGCTCTTATTTAGAGCTTTAGGTTCATTTTCAAATTAGTAATACTACGAAGGACTTGAATGCTAATATCATAACTCAATATGAATTGGAAATGCATTCATAAATAATAAACAATTGAATAATGGAAAATCGAACTTTATTAATAATTGGCAATAATACAAAGTTATGTTACAAAATAATAAAGGAAACTTTATTCAAAGAATACAATTACAGTTTCTTACAAAAGAATGAACTTCAATAGATCTAACTATTTTCTATCCTATGTATATCTTCAAGATCCTTTTGAACTTCTTCATGTCCAAAACTTGCAAGAAGCATCAAAGACAAAATTGTTGTTTATTATAATGTAGGAAATGGAAATGCGTAATTATATTTAGGAGCTAGCACTTTGGATATTTGAAAATTGTAGTAAAATACCATTTAAAGGTTTAGGTTGACTAAAGAACCAGAATTAGCAAAGTGGAGCAGCCAACCAACATATCCAGAACTTAGAAGAATCAGCCAAGTCAAGCGTGTCAAACACAGAGACAAAGCCACTGTAGCAAAACCAACAGAAGGAGTTTAGCAAAGCCACTACAAGATGAACCTAATCAGCACTAGCTCCATGAATTCCTAAAGCCCTCGGATTACTGTTTAGTATCATTAATTGATTATTAACACCATAGTTGATAAATTGTCAATGTGGCAATAGGAAAAGTCAATATTTAGCACCAAGAATAAGCCACAAGGAGATAAGCATCAAACCCAGCAGGCCAGGGTGCAAGTACCCAAGCATTTAGCCATCCAGATGCTTATAAGGTTAACATTAAGGAGAGCTTGCCAACAATAA